>NC_060141.1:93741933-94041933 GCF_021461385.2 Schistocerca piceifrons
GGTCTCGATCTGCCATTGCTAATCTTTCCGAATCCCTTATTTTCTGTTTTAAAAGCAATTCACGCGCTCTACTTCGCGTCAACATGCGCTCATACGAACTCACGCGTTTCATAAACTTTTTGCACACACGACTTAACAATCCATTCACTTACTTGTTGGGTCAGAACCAACTTGTCAACGATGTATCCGCCACCTGTGCGCTTGCATTGGAGAGAAAATTCAATTCTAACAATATTAAAATTCATAACTTAATTATGCTATTGTCTCTGCTAGAATGACTCACATTATATTGAATACTTTATTACTATGTATCGCTGCAGCTACTGTTTTCAACTATTTATGCCTCTCAAAAAAAAATTTTTATGACGACAATTTTTCGACATGATATTTTTCCGACCTAGTTAGGCATGTGGTCGACCTTCAGTCATGGTATTTTACCATATTGGCAGGGTCGCCATTCTCTAACATTCTGCGTGGTGTCTGTTGTTCTATGTCCACCACTTTCGCGCAACGACGCTCTGAGCGTGTTTTTAGGGAATTGACTAGTTTGAACCTGGGACCTGTTGCTGGTAAGGAGACGCCAGACCACACATGACATGTAGAGTTCAGAAGAGTTCAGTGAGACTAGCGATGATATAACCAAATGCTTAATGATTTCAGCGTCAGCTCCACTGCACTCCCTGTAAAAGAAGCTTGATACTAACTAAATTTAGTGGAAGGGGTTCAAGGCTTTCCTATTTTTAGTTAGCTGGTAAAATAACGTCGAAAAAGCAGTTAAGTTTACCATTGGAAATTTTATTCTACTCATAAAACATTGTTTGTAAATTGCACTATTGATAAAAGGAAATGTTAATTAATACAGGATTATAAAAACCAAGTGCGTTCAACAAAAATTTGAACGAATATTCCCTGAATGGGTTTCCAAGTTCTACAATGGATCGAAGGATGACCTATGCCATATCACATCTATAATCTAGGTTTAAATTAAGTTTCACAAAAGAGAAATCTATCATAATGGTCTATAGTGACCCTCAATTATCTTTAATTACTTATCTAACTTGTCGTAAATTACAGTGGCTGATGTGGCTTCTCAATAATTATACACTCCTGGAAATTGAAATAAGAACACCGTGAATTCATTGTCCCAGTAAGGGGAAACTTTATTGACACATTCCTGGGGTCAGATACATCACATGATCACACTGACAGAACCACAGACACATAGACACAGGCAACAGAGCATGCACAATGTCGGCACTAGTACAGTGTATATCCACCTTTCGCAGCAATGCAGGCTGCTATTCTCCCATGGAAACGATCGTAGAGATGCTGGATGTAGTCCTGTGGAACGGCTTGCCATGCCATTTCCACCTGGCGCCTCAGTTGGACCAGCGTTCGTGCTGGACGTGCAGACCGCGTGAGACGACGCTTCATCCAGTCCCAAACATGCTCAATGGGGGACAGATCCGGAGATCTTGCTGGCCAGGGTAGTTGACTTACACCTTCTAGAGCACGTTGGGTGGCACGGGATACATGCGGACGTGCATTGTCCTGTTGGAACAGCAAGTTCCCTTGCCGGTTTAGGAATGGTAGAACGATGGGTTCGATGACGGTTTGGATGTACTGTGCACTATTCAGTGTCCCCTCGACGATCACCACTGGTGTACGGCCAGTGTAGGAGATCGCTCCCCACACCATGATGCCGGGTGTTGGCCCTGTGTGCCTCGGTCGTATGCAGTCCTGATTGTGGCGCTCACCTGCACGGCGCCAAACACGCATACGACCATCATTGGCACCAAGGCAGAAGCGACTCTCATCGCTGAAGACGACACGTCTCCATTCGTCCCTCCATTCACGCCTGTCGCGACACCACTGGAGGCGGGCTGCACGATGTTGGGGCGTGAGCGGAAGACGGCCTAACGGTGTGCGGGACCGTAGCCCAGCTTCGTGGAGACGGTTGCGAATGATCCTCGCCGATACCCCAGGAGCAACAGTGTCCCTAATTTGCTGGGAAGTGGCGGTGCGGTCCCCTACGGCACTGCGTAGGATCCTATGGTCTTGGCGTGCATCCGTGCGTCGCTGCGGTCCGGTCCCAGGTCGACGGGCACGTGCACCTTCCGCCGACCACTGGCGACAACATCGATGTACTGTGGAGACCTCACACCGCACGTGTTGAGCAATTCGGCGGTACGTCCACCCGGCCTCCCGCATGCCCACTATACGCCCTCGCTCAAAGTCCGTCAACTGCACATACGGTTCACGTCCACGCTGTCGCGGCATGCTACCAGTGTTAAAGACTGCGATGGAGCTCCGTATGCAACGGAAAACTGGCTGACACTGAAGGCGGCGGTGCACAAATGCTGCGCAGCTAGCGCCATTCGACGGCCAACACCGCAGTTCCTGGTGTGTCCGCTGTGCCGTGCGTGTGATCATTGCTTGTACAGCCCTCTCGCAGTGTCCGGAGCAAGTATGGTGGGTCTGACACACCGGTGTCAATGTGTTCTTTTTTCCATTTCCAGGAGTGTATAACAGAAAAATCATCGCATTTCAGATTTTAACTTACGTAGCAAATGTGAATACCATGAGCTTCAATTGACGATCGACTCTAGTATTACGTAAAAAGGGGATGTAACAGATGAGACTTCTGCACTTCTGAGTGAAGCCTTATGCGCTCAAAAATGCGGCATCGTGTGCGTTCATTACCTTGTCGGTGTTCGTCAGGGGGCGGCGGCGGCGCAGCTCCATGCGTCTCGCTGTCTCCGAAGCAACTCTCTCCTAACTTCTCCTTACTACAATTTACCGAAGATGGTTTAAAAAAAAACTATCTGGCTGTGTTTTCATCTGACCAATCAGGGTCTCAATGTTAAACTCAAGCTCCGCC
The DNA here is from genome assembly GCF_021461385.2 of Schistocerca piceifrons. Classification (NCBI taxonomy): domain Eukaryota; kingdom Metazoa; phylum Arthropoda; class Insecta; order Orthoptera; family Acrididae; genus Schistocerca; species Schistocerca piceifrons. The sequence goes on from NC_060141.1 coordinate 93,744,815, forward strand.
TACAAAAATTCTGTCCATCCAATGAGAAACGTTATACTTTTTGTGGTGGGACAATGTTTTTAAAGTTTGCAACGTAACAGAGACGCGAAAAAGTCTCACGCTAAAACTTGCAGCTGGTGTTGCCCTTTTAGTGTTATCGTAAGATCTATACTGATCCTCTGGAGGGCTTTATCTTTTAACATGGGCTGTGGGGTAGTCCTGGCGGTTTTTTTTGGTGGTGGGGCAATGTTTTTTAGGTTTGCAACGTAACAGAGACGCGAAAAAGTCTCACGCTAAAACTTGCAGCTGGTGTGACGCTTTTTGTGTTATCGTGAGATCTATACTGTTCTTCTGGAGGGCTCTAGCTCTTAACATGGGCGGGGGGGGTGGTCCTGGTGGTTAGCTGGCGACGTGGGTGTCCGTCCCTTATCGTAGGGCCTTCTAGCTTAACACGGTTCTGCTCTCGGCTTCTGTTCTCGTTTCTCCCCTCGGAACTGCGTCTGTTTCACGGTGGGAAGGTATGACATGCATTTAGGCGTTCTTGTGTTAGTCTGTGGTATTCCATTTGCTCACTCGTTGATCGTATTACTTTAGTTAATTTAATGTCAGGATTTATTCGGAACTATGTGACATACTGCCAGATTTGCTTATCATGTCAGGGTTTTCATGGAAGGCGTTGGAATTGCCGGACACCTTACAACCACTAAATGATTTTTTTTTTCAAGAATTTACTTTGCGTTGGTGCAAATGATTACGGACGATGAATTCTAAGGCGTTACAGTGAATCGTGGAATCGCTTGTGAAGTGGTAACGCTGCTGGCGAGCTGCACTAAGTCCAAGGAATCCAGCAGACAACGGTTGTCGACTGGGACGACATGAGGGCAGATCCACCAGCGGAAACAAATATTAACGGTTTAGATATAAACTGAAAACGAACGTAAGTAGAAGAAAATCCGTAGCACTAAAGTACTGTTAAGGAATAGGTCAAGGTTGTTTAATTGTACTTTTGTAGTGGTAGAGAATAATTGTAGTTGTAGCAGTTTTGTAGAATTAGTATATTATTTAAAAATATTTTTACTTACCAGAAACAAATAATTAATACGCATATTTATTACTATCTACGAAAATTTGGGTACGAAAATTTGGCTATATGGTCTACGTTAGATTTCTAGATAATAGGCTGCAATGTGAGGAACAAAGAAATAAAACTGAAAGCTTACATCTTTCTTCGGTTTACTCTCAGTCCACGTTCTGTACTCATACTCTCCGTTGCATGCAACAAGTCCTGTAATTTTTTCTTCACTTCCACTTAGGATGGCAATGTCGTTAGCTAATCTTATCGTTGATGTCATTTCTTCGCGAAATTTAAGCCCACTCTTGAACTTCACTTTTGCATTCCAAGACGACGCGCCACGAAGGAATTACCCGTATGGCTGGTTCAAATGGCTCTGAGCACTATGGGACTTAACATCCATGGTCATCAGTCCCCTAGAACTTAGAACTACTTAAACCTAACTAACCTAAGGACAGTACACAACACCCAGCCATCACGAGGCAGAGAAAATCCCTGACCCCGCCGGGAATCGAACCCGGAAACCCGGGCGTGGGAAGCGAGAACGCTACCGCAAGACCACGAGATGCGGGCTTACCCGTATGGAATAGAAATCTATAGACGTGATTTATATCTAAAGACAAACAAGTGATTACTGTTTCAGAATAAATGGATGATTTACTCAAGAGCAAGTGCGTCACAGATTGAGAAAGCGCATTGGTCCACCACTGGCTCCTATGCAAGCCGTTGTTCGGCTTGACTTTGAATCATAGAGTTATTAGAGGTCCTCCCGAGGGATATTGTGGCGAATTCTGTCCAGTTGGCCCGTCCAATCGTGAAAATCCCGAGTTGGTTGGAGGGCCTTCCCCACACTGCTCCATACGTTCCCAATCGGGGAGAGATCCGTCGACCCCTGTTGGCCGAGATAGCGTTTGGCAAGAACGAAGACAGGCAGTGAAACTCTCATCGTATGCGTGAGGGCATTTTCTTGGTGAAGTGTAAGCCCAGAATGGCTAGCCATGAAGGGCACAGAACAGGTCGTAGAATATCATCGACACACCGCTGTGTTGGAAGAGTGACCCCGTTGACAACCAAATGGGTCCTGTTACGAAATCAAACTGCATCCCAGACCATCACCCCTCGTTGTCGGACGGTATGGTGGGTGACAGGTTGGTATGACACCGCTTCTCGGGGCTTCCCAAGACACGTCTTCGGCCAGCAGAATTATCTTCAGTGGTGAGTCCCGCTTCGAACTGAGCCCCGATGACCAGCAATGACAGTCCCCAAAATTTTCACAAAAGAAAAACAGTTGTAGGCTGGTATCATTATATAATTTATTTGTTGGGCGATATGCGAATTTTGACTACCATTTAATAATTAAATACCTATAAAAGAACGTGCCAATATACAAGAGTGCTAAGTTGTTTATTTACAGTCTGGAGAACTGACTAACATGCTAATAACCGAATACTAAATTTGATATTTGCAGACGTGGACACTACATTAGATTTTTATTTGTCATGTAATATACTACACTTAATATTTACATAGCATGTACCGTTACTGGACAATATTTTATGATAATATTACTCGTCATTGTGGCTAAAGTTCTCTTCTTTACAAAGATCTATCTGCGATGCTGTGTGATACCTTTAAATGTATATTATTATGCTTTAAGTTATTGGCTACTTTTATGATTGTACTTCGCAGATAAGTAACTGAGATACGTAAGCGCTTGTAACAATTGATATTCGTATTATGAGGACTTGCTGATACGCGTCTGCGCCAAAGATAACTATATTTTAACTGGAGCAAGCTGTCTTATAATAATCAACCCCTCTTGATTCCCACCTCAACCTTGGCTAGACTAATATTATGCATATTTTATAATATAGATCAGCTATATCGTTCTTGGAAAGGTTCGGAATGTAGGTTGCTTCACAGAAATATCCATATATCACAGTTTTTTCGATACATATAAATACTATTCGGACTGTATAATTGGAAGTTGACGTTTAACAAGTGTTACATATAATGTATTTTAGAGTGTAAGATTTAAGTATCACTAACTCGCTCGCCAGCAGCCTATGTAACATACATAGGCATACATTATCGACAAACTTCTAGATTATCGTTGAATGCTTCTTTGGCAGAAGTAACAACAGCTGATAACCAGTTTCGCCCATGATATGATATGGTCTCGTAGAGAAAGGACTGTGTTTCTGTCCCTAAGTTATGCTACATACGTGACTTCACATGTGAACTTAAAATGGAATTTGTATGTCACATTGCGTGCGAAATAGTGTATATTTTTAATGTATGCGTGGGTAAGGAAGATAGCTTATGCCAAATTTAAGTTTCGGTTGTTATTATGTCTGGGAGTTCTCCACACCATTTATATGTGATGCAGTGCTACAGAAGAACGCTGAAGATTAGATGGGTACACCACATAACTAATGAGGAAGTATTGAACAGAACTGGGGAGTAGAGAAATTTGTGGCACAAGTTTACTAGAAGAAGGGATCGGTTGGTAGGACATGTTCTGCGGCTTCAAAGGATAACCAATTTAGTATTGGAGGGCAGCGTGGAGGGTAAAAATCGTAGAGGTAGACCAAGAGACGAATGCAGTAAGCAGATTCTGAAGGATGTAGGTTGTAGTAGGTACTGGGAGATGAAGAAGCTTGCACAGGATAGAGTAGCATGGATAGCTGCATCAAACCAGTCTCTGGACCGAAGACCACAGCAACAACAATGCTCTTCTCTGCTAATTTATTCTTTTACAAGTACTTGATAATGATATTGTAGTCTAAATTGGCCAATCGCAAAAAAAAAATAAATTATGTAAAGTTGCAACTTACTCCGGACAATGTTTTCTTTTACGAAAAATAGTACTTAGTGAACTGTAGCAGCAAATGTAGATTCGCTAGCTGCCATTGTAGGAAAGTAATATTAACTGCTGATATACGTAATCTAAATAAAGTTGAATATGGTACGTTTAAGTTGTAGGTAACAGCTGAACTGAAAATAAATAATAAATAAATATCTACTCGTAAATGTAGTGCATTTATTATGTAGCCGCTGTGATAATTGCCACTATGAGCAGCAAAACACTAAGGTCTATGCTTAAGATTTGGTCCTATACTTGTTGATGTTTTATGTCAGTAGGGCATAGTACAGTAGCCCCGATTTTCACAAAACATTTGGTCCACGTACATCTCTCTGGTGTGATGTCTCTTTCCAAGCCAGTTACACTTACTGTGTAACCAGTGTAACTTGTTCGCCAGAGATTTTATTTTTAATTCTTTCCGCACTTCGTTCCCTGGTGTTCTGTGCATTCTACCATAAATTATCTGTTTTAAAAAATGGGAACCTTATAAAACATGGCCACTTAGCATTATTTTGAAACGTGTGGATCTCTTCCTTTAAAATTTACAGTCTGAGATTTTCTGTGAGAGGTATTAAAATTTTTGTCCTTGTATACCTGGTACAAACAATATATTGCCCTTTACAGATCGTCCCCACTACCATAAATTATTTGGTTGTCGGTGATCGTTATAGCGGTTATCTAATTACCTAGACCATTTTAATTCCTCGCTTGACCTTGGCTTTCCATTACCTGGCAATGCTACGAATATAGAGAGTGTAAAAATTGTTCCCTAATTTGAGAGGTGGTACTGTGGGAGAAAACAAAAAAAGGTCCGGTAAATGCATACCTTAAGAGACCTAACAGCATACTTTAAGAGCTATGAGTATTTTTTCCTCTTCGCCATTGTGAAACATGTCTTCCACTGCAAGCTTTTTGCTATTACGAACGACCTGCAGAATGCAGCAAAGAAAAGAGTTAACAAATAAGAATAAAATGTTTTGCTACTGTGAAGCAGCAGAGCTTCTAATATAATCTGCTTGTTACGAGCATCACATAGGACTTACACTTGTAAGTCATTTCCAAAGGAGGTGCTCAACATGGTGTACATTTACCGTGTGTGATAAAAGGTTTTCATTATGCTCAAAAGAGCGAAGATAAAACTTCAATGTACAAAACAATACGAGGAATAGTTCTTTTTAACGCCCTGTAGACACTGAAAACTGCTGCCAAACTCTACACCATTGTCGCATATCTCTATTAATTGTTATGGTTCTAGTTTCTCGCTTCCTGTGCTTATTATAATTTTTTCTGTAGGTTTTTAATAACATGTATTAATCGTTAGTGATACCCTTGTGTGTCAAAATACTCCATAAATGGCAAATAGCTCAGTGGAAAGGTTTCTCGTAATCTGCTTTTAAGCAATATGCGTTGCCATGTTAAACTCCCTCCTTTTTTTCTATGATTCGTCATATTACAGTAATACTGTCACTACAAAACCTTCCCTTCATAGATCAATTCTGCTCTTCTAATAGTAGACAGTCGGCTACGTTTTTAAGACCATTATTGATTATGCGTAGTTATAGTCAAGAAGACTTACTCCATTGTAGTTTTAGGAATCGTTACGATCTTTCTTACAAAGCGACATTATTTCATCTATGATCCATGAGTAAAGTATTATTTTCACTATCCAGCAAGTATTCATTACTTCCAGGAAGTGTAGGTCTAGCACTGCCTCTATATTTTAGTAACTCTGTTTTAATTTCGACCAACCCCGGCTTCACTATTTCACGTTTGTCTTAAGGTTTCAGGTAGCTCGTTCATGGTTATCCTGTCTGCTTGTTAAATTACGCTTTGCTTTTTGGAGGAGTTGTTCGCATCCTCTGGTTCACTTCCCTTCATCCGTTGCCACTGGTTACGGTTAATCCAAGTAGTTTGTTATCTTTTTCTGCTTTGTTCAACTATTTCATGGGTCTGTATGCTACTGCCTGTCTACGCTGGATATTAGTTTCCGTTTTCTTTATTCTTTGCCTCAAAACTCATCACAGGGTTTCTTTTTTGTTTCGTTTCCGTGGTAGGGCTTTGACTTGACCTAGCCTCTTCTGTGATATCTTGTAAGCTTTCGATGTACGTCTTTTGTTTTTTCTCCACCGCTTACTACTGCTTTGATTTCTTCACTATACAGGGTTAAATCTGACTTTGGCACAGAAAGGGGTAAATTATGCTGCCACAAAAGTCTTTGGTCACCTACCAAACAGCATCAAAAGCCTGACAGATAGCCAACCAACATTTAAAAATAAATTAAAAGAATTTCTAGATGACAACTCCTTCTACTCATTGGCTGAATTTTTAGATATAAATTAAGGGAGGGGAATAAACCAACTTAAACATTAGTATCATGCAATATTTTGTGTAATGTAATATCTTGTACAGACATCTTTTATTAACCTGACACGTTCCACATCATTACGAAGTGTCGTATTCATGATGTATGGAAGAAGTATTAATCTAATCTAATCTAATCTATCCACGGAGGTCTACTTCCAGTTGTTTTTTCTCTGCTATGTCCTCCGTTGCCGCTTGTTTGAAACTTTTACCTATGCTGTCGCATCCTTTGTCGATATCATTCGCTACTCGGTTTGTTAAATTGTATTCTAATCGTCTTTGATGGATATGATTTAAGTTTCCATATTGTAATAGACTTCATTAACTGCTGGCTTCCGATTAGGTTTTTGCTTTTACCTTCGCTGGAGAAGACATATCGCTCCAACTACTGGGAAGATGAGCTGATGTCGCTCCCACTGTAGACTCGTAAGTCCTTCTTTCCTTCGTATTTGTTTTTCGATTTGTTGGCGAGAAGGGTTGCAATATTGCGCTCGGCCCTCTTATTAGATCTACACAACTATAAATCGTCATATAATCTTGTAGTTCTTATTTATATTTTAATTTCTGTTTCGCTCCGTCACATTGCCACGGGAACTGCCTCTCTTGTTCGGTAGCCCATAAAGTTGTATTTTTACTAACCAGGATATTATTTCATACTAAAGTCTCTGGAGATATGTGATAATACATTTTCAAATTCCTATCCAAATATACCGTTTTCGGACCAATATTTACTGATACAATTTTGCATCTATCACCGTATCTTTCAAGTCTTTTAGTTTTCACTGTTAGTTGTGATATTTGGCTTGGATGAAGAAGGAAGATGCAAGTAAGACATAGATCCTAGGGTTGGACAGGAGCGAAGGGACTTCATAAAAAGACATAGCTACCAAAATACGAAAATATCAGTTGTGAGATCATCAACAGGAAACTTTTCTAGCTCTCACACAAGGGAAGTGGTCCAAATGACCGTACTGTGCAGCACTTACTAAAAAGCAGTTAAGAAATATTTAATTAATATTGTGTACAAGCGCATTTTCGTACTGTAGAAGAGATCAAAAATGAAACGACCATAAAATTGGTTTGATTACGCGCATAATTAAGAGGCGGTAATTCTGATAGGTAAATTCATCATTAAAAAGTAATTTTAGTGCAATTCTGAACCAACCGACTTGTTGCTAAGGAAAAGGAACACAGGATGGGAAGTTTCACATAATTTTTAGAATCCTGGAAATCAATTTAGTAAAATAATGCCAAGACGACATATTCATTAAAAAGAACAGGAGCCGTTACGTACAAATTTACTGCACTGCCACGCTTCCTTGGCATGAAGAAATTTTTTCGCATGGACGCTCTAGCTAGCGATCTCACTGCAGAATGAACAGCCTAACAGCCAAGAAGTCCACCCTGCCAGTCACCTGAAATTCCAGGGGAGGAGTTACAACACTCTTATTGGTTCATCTAATTTTTTAATAATTTTTTGCTTTAAAATTTTCGCATATTGGTACTGTGTTTCCTGCATATGTAAAGTGTGCTATACTGGAGGTTGAAGTTCTTTCCATTGTTGTGAGTAATGTATGTAAAATACTATGTAAATTGTTTATTAAGTTAAATAATTTTCTGATGAAATACTGTATAAAAAATGTTTGTGTATATAAACTGTTTATGTTGATGGAAATTTGTCGGCCAGTGTGGCCGAGCGGTTCTAGGCGCTGCAGTCTGGAACCGCGCGACCGCTACGGTCGCAGGTTCGAATCCTGCCTCGGGCATGGATGTGTGTGATGTCCTTAGGTTAGTTAGGTTTAACTAGTTCTACGTTCTAGGGGACTGATGACCTCAGATGTCCCATAGTGCTCAGAGCCTATTGAATTATTTTGATGTAAATTTGACTATTGTAAGAAATGGTCACGCTTAGGAAGAATGTAGGAAATAGGTGTTACGTAAGAGCCAGTGTACTGTCGTTTGAAATGAAAGTGGCTCTGGAGAGTGTAAAAGGTGGCAGGAGCGAATTGGCGCGTTACCTAAAGTAAGCGCGAGAAGTAAGTCACATAGTCTGTAGGCAGCAGTGGTTGAAGCAACACCCTTGTGGAGCAGGAGAAGCTTTGCCTGCAAATTTGCACAAAAATGCCTTGGATGAAGACTGAAAACGGCTCACGTCATAGCTGCGAGTTACTGGGCTACTGTATGTAAAATTGGACGACGCCAAGAAGAAAAAGTGGCTCTGAGCATATGGGACTCAACTTCTCAGGTCATCAGTCCCCTAGAACTTAGAACTACTTAAACCTAACTAACCTAAGGACATCACTCACATCCATGCCCGAGGCAGGATTCGAACCTGCGACCGTAGCGGTCTCGCGGTTTCAGACTGTTGCGCCTAGAACCGCCAAGAAGAGAAATTAAGCCCATACAGCTGTGAGATCAGGGCAAGTTTGCCCTCGGTTGCAGGCCGTACTGTGGGTAGTGTAGCCGTCATAATTATCCGCCACACCCAAGCATACAGCCACCAGATAAGATTGTATGGTATTCTACTTTTGTACAGCGTGAACCATTAATTTAAACTGTGTTTATTCTTGAACTTTAAAGAAATTGGTTCACCCTGTTATTTCATCCTAATCATACACCTATGTAAGGTTCCTTCCTGGTGTTGGGTTAATGCGAGTATCCTGTTTTACAGACTTATGAAGTGCCAAGTTAATATAAAGAGAGACTATTTAAATTGTTTTTGTGTAAATAATGAGAGGAATAGCTTCTGAAAGTAAATTTCAGTAAGAAAGAGGTTTCCGTGAAGTGAAATGTTCAGTATAAATAGTGTGTGCTTTAGTATCTATGCATTTTAATATTCAAGTTTATTGGTTATGGAATGTGCTTTTCGAAGGGTCCCCTCTGGCCAAATTTTTTTGTTAGCTTCCTTGAAGTTATCAACTGGGCTTTTTCTCTTTCAAAAACGGGATATATAAGGGTGAAGTAGTCAGATAATACCAGTGTTTGCAGCAACATTGTTTACGTGGAGTAATGTTTATTTGAAGAAACAACTTAAACAGTAGCAAGAAAGTAGGCAAAATTCATACTTCTGCTTTTCCAATACTTTACTGTTTCATTGCCTGGATAGGCTGGCGACCGTTAGTACATGTTTTAAACCACTAACTGAACTTGGAAGTGAGTTGTCCTAGCTTCAATGTAAAACTATTCATACTGCGTTTGTTTCTAACCGGTGGGTAAGATCTTAGGAGAAGGATTGAACAGTATGATTTGCTTATCCATTAGACACAACCCTTGATCAAATCATGTAAAAAACGGCGACTCTATTGATTAGCTTTTCCTATTAACAAGGCTATCGTCCCATAGCGTATTTTATTTGGCAACAAAACTAAATTTAGTCAGAGGGTCATACGTGGCAACATAGAGAGACAGGGTTTTCTGTTATTTGAGTAAAAGCATACTAAATTACATTAGTAGTGGTAGGGTTATAGGGTGAGTGCAGTCTCTTTGGTGTGGTGGACGGTTGCAATGACTGCTTTTCACCAGTGTAGTTGTGTAGATGCTCCACAGTGTCTCCCTCTGCTGTGGGGGGCGGGGGGGGGGGGGGGGGGGGGGAGGGAGGAGGAACGCTCTCAAGTCACACTCTGAAGCAGTGTCTAGATGTGGTCAGCTGATTATTGTGCATAGTGAATATTGGAGTGGAAGTCTGACGCCATATTAATTGCAGCATGTCAACACGCTCTCGCTCCCGGTTCCTCTAGCACGTCGATGTGTCAGTGGTAAGCAGCGCATTCGTGCACCCACGCCCTCGTTCCTGCCCCTTTTTATCTCATGGCTTAGAGACTGCTTACTTATTTCCTTCCAGTTGGTACTCTCGTCATACATCTAGCAATTTTCTCTAAGAGCCAGAAAGAACTCCCACCCTTATTTTCTTGTTTTATGAATTATTTCGCAAGGATAGCTTGCTTGTGCCAATAGCAGTCCATAATTGCAGATTCATTGCCGTATTGTAAAGACAGCCTCGACAACACTCACTTATCTGAGGTGAATATACGGATTTTGGATTCAACTCTGTAGCCATCCTTCTGTCCCTAAAAAATCCAGACGAGATTTTACTGAAACAACTGCCACAGTTTGCGAGCTCCTGTGTTTAATGGTCAAGGATACAGACAGTTTTTGTAGGTAAGCCATAATTTATCGTTCGAATTACTGGAAGGGGTGACAAAGTTCCAAGTACACTTGCTATCATTGGTGGGAATCTATCATACCATTTACATTTCAGTTAAAATGATCTTATACAACGATCACATCTCACCTTCTTCCTCTATTAATCTCGTCGTCATAAGTAGTGACGGAGCAACGTCATAAATTTCTCCCGAGCTTCATAGACCTGGAACACATTCTAGAAAAAGGACAGTTACACGTTGTTGGAAACCCCTGTAGTGATTGCGAAACGTGGACGATGAGGAAGACAGAAAAGAAATAATTAGAAGCTCTCGAAACGTGGTATCACAGGAAAGAATTGTAAATCAGAGGGCTTTATAGAGTAAGAAATATTTTGCAACGACTCAACGAGGGAATAAAGACTAATAAAGAACATAATGAAGTTCAGACTATTTGGGCACGTATTACGACCCTAAATCGTTGTCAAAACTATAATTAAAGGGATAGTGTAAGGAAAGATCGCAAGGGCAACCTATAAATGACTGCATGAGGCAGACCTCTGCTAATGCAGCAGTAATGTTGCAGTAAATAATATTCCATACTCTGTAGGAAATACTGCAACCAGTCACAAGTTTGTTTTACAAATGATTTAACTGTACCTTTACTTGCTTCGAGACTGAGCCCACCGTAAGAAAGTGGCATTGATTTCTCGGCAAATTTTACATTTGTGTCCCAAAATGTAACATAGTTTACAAAAGCTCTTACATTGTATAAAAACTATACATTGCACTGATTTCGTAAATCTTTACATATTGTAAAACAGCGATTTGATTCTCTTTTCGATTCATAGTAGTCCACCCGCAGTAATGGTTACAGCTTTGGCTTCATCAATAAAACTCACGTTACAGTTAAATCCTAATATAGTAACAAAGACAGTTTTTTTCCACATCAAAACCACCGCACTTTAGCACAAATAGCAACTCAAAATTCTGTGAAATACGTCTGTGTACCATTCACTGGTGAGATGTTCTATTAGATCGCAAACTTATTCCCTGATAAAAATATCAAAATTAGTTTTTTTCATAAAAAATAAATGAAAGACAAAATTTATCATCACGCCAATTTAAAGAATGATGCACTGCACAAGTCTGGCATTTATAAACTAAATTTTTCTGTATGTCCAAAATCTTACACAGGCGACACTAGTAGGAGTTTCAACGTACGACACCGAGAACACTGGATGTTCACAGGCTCAACAACCTAAACGAATCAACTTTCGCTGCTTACCTGGCCCAGCACGGTGGAAAAAGGAGTACAACTTAATTTTTGTAGAAGAACTAGAAGCATACAGCCACTTTCACAATAGATCTGACTGAACCTGAAAGACCAACTACAATTAAGAAACCAATCTACCTCCTAAATTTCATACGACTCTTGTAATTGGAAATGATAGAAATAGCAATTAACTGACAGAGATAATATTCTTCATTGGCCATTAGCAGCAGCTTTCAAGATCGAACAGTTAAATGTATAGCTTTAAAATGATTTGTACTACGAAGAAATATCTTTGCAGTAGTACCAGGTGCTTGCCATATCTGTACACGCATCAAGTTTTATAGCACATCAAATCAGCAGCTGGCGCAAACAGACGTATCCGGCATCGTGCATGTAGTTTAGCTCTCGGAGCAGTATGGGTCGAAAAAGAGAACCAAACCTCACTCTCATAATGTGTAAATGAGAGCTTTTCGTGAAGTAAACACAGTGTAATGTAACACCGTTTGTAAACTAGGAAATTACAAAACTTTGTTATACTTTAGGACAAAATGTAAACCTTGCAAAGCAATCAAAGCAACCGTCTGTCGATGCTCTCAGGCACGAATCTACTAACGGTACAAGTAAATAATTTTAAAAAGCCTGTGGCTGGTTGCAGTATTTCCTCCTGTGTAATTTTCGAAACCAACTGCGTTGTTCTCTAACGATAATCGATGAAATAATACTGTAGCTGACAAAAACATAGGAATGGAGAAGTAAAACTTCCTGACAGATTACAACTGTGTGCCGGACCGAGACTCGAACTCGGGACCTTGGGTAGCTCATTTAGTAGAGCACTTGCCCGAGTTCGAGTCTCGATCCGGCACACAGTTTTAATTTGTCAGGAAGTTTCATATCAGCGCACACTCCGCTGCAGAGTGAAAATCTCATTCTGGACACATCCCCGAGGCTGTGGCTAAGCCATGTCTCTGCAATATCCTTTCTTCCAGGAGTGCTAGTTCTGCAGGTTCGCAGAAGAGCTTCTGTGAAGTTTGGGAGGTAGGAGACGAGGTACTGGCAGAATTGAAGCTGTGAGGACGGGTCGTGAGTAGTGCTTGGGTATCTCAGTTGGTAGAGCACTTGCCCGCGATAGGCGAAGGTCCCGAGTTCGAGTCTCGGTCCGGCATGCAGTTTTAATCTGTCAGAAAGTTTCATATCAGCGCACACTCCGCTGCAGAGTGAAAAAATCTCATTCTGGAATGGAGAAGCGCCTCACACCAGCCTTAAAGTTGGCGTACGAATCAATAAACCATGTAAAAACGGAGATGGAGATGACATGGGGTATTTTCGTGTCTTCGCAGAACGTCCTTCTATGGGCAGTTAAATTCAGTGTGCGTCGTTACGCTGGGAGAAAGACTTGTACGGCCGGCTAGAAAGAGAGGCAATCCAAGAGCGCCTGGTCACCATGTGATTGGACCTTGTCGCTGGCAGTGAACGCGCCCGAATTGGTAACGAAGAAAATAAAGGAGGTTTTATTGGCAGCGGGGAATGTCCAGCCAGCCGTCTCCTTTACGACCCGTTTACTGCTCGCACCATACGGGGCCGCAGGAATGTCGCTCCAGTTTGGACGAAGGCAGGGGCAGCGTCTCTGTTAACTGGGCGAGGAGAGCCCTCAGCGTGTGCGAGCTGCTGACGAATGACCAATACAGCGGGGCCGTGAGAGGCTTTTACAGAGCTATCTCCTTTTCAGGGAGAAACGTTTGGCATAAAACTGCCACAAGGCCTTTCCAACGGAAGGAACTGTCTAATGAGCACCGAATTGGGACTGAGATTAAACAAGGGAAAAACAAAAAAAGCGAGGTGTAGCTGAAACGAGATTAGCAGTAAACTTACCATCAAAACTGGAGATCACATTTTAGACGAATAAGAAAAATACGTCAGACGAATCAAGGAGGATGTAAGCAGCAGACTAGTACAGGCCAAAGGGGCATTTCTCAATAAAAGAAGCATACTAGTGTCAACTACAGACCTCGATTGGAGGAAGAAATATCTGAGGATTTTAGACGCAGTGCCACAACTGGATGCTGGAAAATTAAGTTGAATGGTAAGGTAAGAAATGAGGAGGTTCTCCAAAGGATAGGCGGGAAAAAGGACTTTTGTGGAACACTAACTAGAAGAAGGTATATGACGATAGGCTGGGTGTTGAGGTATTAGAGAATAGTATCTGGGTTGCTAGACAGGAATATAGAATTTGGAATTTATCAAACAATGGAGAAATTGGGTGTAAGCGGTACTCTGAGACGGTACGTTTGGGAAGGAGAGAGGTCTTTTTGTGCAGCAACTAACAAGTCTGAAGACTAATAGCCTAATGAAATCAGCACGTGAAAGTGTTATCCATCATTCCAAATTTTTTCTTTATTTTCGTTTAAAATCTTGTACCTTGCTGCTAAATGTCTTACAAATTTATGTAATGTACGAGGGTGAGACAAATGAAAACCTTAAATATCTTTTAAATATTATTTATTGTGCAGAAATGGTACAAAGCTGTAGCACGTTTCAAAATAATCTGCCCCACGCTCAATGCAAGTCCTCCAGCGCTTACAAAGTGCATAAAATCCTTTAGAAAAAAAATTCTTTTGGTAGTCCGCGCAAACACTCATGCACCGCCTGGCGTACCTCTTCATCAGAACGGAACTTCTTTCTTCCAAATGCGTCTTTGAGTGGTCCGAACATGTGGAAATCACTTGGGGCAAGGTCTGGTGAGTATGCTGGATGAGGAACACACTCAAAATGTACGTCTGTGGTTGTTGCAACTGTTGTGCGGGCAGTGTGGGGCCTTGCATTGTCATGTTGCAAAAGGACACCTGCTGACAGCAATCCACGTCGCTTTGATTTGTTTGCAGGCTGCAGATGATTTTTTAGGAGATCTGTGTATGATGCACTGGTGACAATCCCTCTAGGCATGTAATGCACCAAAATGACGCCTTTTTCATGCGAGAAGAGAGTCAGCATAACCTTCCCTTCTGATGGTTCTGTTCGAAACTTCTTTGGTTTTGGTGATATGGAATGGCGCCATTCCTTGCTCGCTCTCTTCGTTTCCGGTGGGTAGAAGTGAACCCAGGTTTCGTCCCCAATAACTATTCTTGCAAGGAAGCCATCTCCTTCTCGTTAAAAGGGCCGAAGAAGTTCTTCACAAGCATCAACACGTCGTTCTCTCATTTCAGGAGTCAGCTGCCGTGGCACCCATCTTGCATACACTTTGTGAAACTGGAGCTCATCATGCACCATGTGGTGTGCTGACCCATGAATAATCTGTAAACATGCTGCAATGTCATTCAGTGTCACTCGGCGGGTTTCCTTCACTATGGCTTCAACTTCTGCAATGTTCTGTTTAGTCACAACTCGTTGTGCCTGACCTGGACGAGGAGCACCTTCCACGGAAGTCACAGCATTTGCGAACTTCCTACTCCATTCGTAGACTTGCTGCTGTGACAAACATGCTTCACCGCACTGAACCTTCATTCTTCGATGAATTTCAATAGGTTTCACACCTTCACTACGCAAAAAACGAATAACAGAACGCTGTTCTTCCCTGGTACAAGTCGGAAGTGGGGCGGCCATCTTTATACTGACACTGCGACGGTATGTGTGCATCTGCACTATGCTGCCACCTACAGGCCATTCTGCACGCTGTTTGTAGCACGCTTACCAACTTACAGGATAACGGCGCGAAATTTCGATTTGTTGTTACAATTTTAAGGTTTTAATTTACTCACCCTCGTGAAACAAACAGGATGATAATTTTCATTTTAAAACTAAACTGATAAGCAAAAATATTATGAGCACTACTCACCGCTAAATTTCATAGCACCTGGAGGTGATACGGTAAGGAAAGTTTGCAAGAGCAGCAAGACGAATGGGAAATAATCCAGCGACAATTAGGGCTGAATATGTGCAAGTTCACTTACATAAGCGGCTTTTCGAAAAGCACACTTTGCTGTGATCCAGCGCCTGAGGAAGAGCATCTAGGGAACGGGAAGCTGATCGCATGTTCGCCCGCTACTGTCGTGAGCATCTGACGAAAGTGGTCAATGAAATCATGGGCAGGCGACAAGGTGCTGTACGTCCACGCCTAACAACAGAACGTGAATGTGTGTTCCTTGCCCTCTCTCTAAGTGCTGGTGCAGCCTATGTGTTCCAGAGCATACCATTCAGCGCACATTGTAAACGCTGGACTCTGCGGCAGAACGACCCCTATGCGTTCTCATGCTAACCCAATAACATTATAACTACGACTGAACTGGGCACAGGATCACAGAGATTCGACCACGGATCAGTGGAGACACTTATTGAAACTTCCTAGCAGATTAAAACTTTTGTTTTTCAAAGGGGGCTGTGTCTTTAATGTGTGTTGCCAGTGCTGATTTGCTACATTCCTCCAGTCTGTAGCGTTTTAAATGTTCTTTGAGTGCAGGTAATTTTGTAAATGCCAACTGCGTCAAGATCTGTATCTGACGATTTTATGTGTGAATAAGCTTCCTGCTTAGGTTCTTGGCGATGCTGAAGCTTATCAGTGCTGTACTGGGCCCAAAACTTTCAACGTAGAGCACTCCAATAATAAATATAAATCATAAAATATACCCTAATAAACAATGGGTATGATCTTTCACTGATTAATACAATTTCCAGCAGATAAAAAATAAACTGAACAACCAACAACACATTACACTAAAAAATGCCATGTCTTGATATAATGTCTGCTGAACTAGGTATTTTATCTAAAAATACTGGTGTAAAAATCAGTTTCAGCAACACTAACATCATAAATAGGACGCTTATTCACAGTATAAAGCCGTCAGATAAATATCTTGACTCGTCCGACATTTTCAAAATTACTTCAGTCAGTGCTAAAAGTTTTATGTAGGTCAAACTATGAGAAATTTCAGAACGCGATTTAAATAACATTTAGACTGCTGCAGACTGAAGAAACCTAGCAACACACATTGAACAAACGGAAACCTTTGAAAATCGAAAAGAACTTTGAAATTTCGTACAAAATCTTAAAAAAAGAAAAGGATATCATGAAAAAATGGAAATATTTGTTCACAATACAAATGAAGGAAATAATAATCTTAAAAAGGTAACTGAATTCAAAAACTCAACATTCTTCAGTAGCCTTAAGTTATTCCTACTTTAAGATGTGCCGATGTGCGCAAATCAGTATCAAACCATCAGTGTTGTGAATATCGCTGTAAAGAAGCGATGGCCAGTGCTGATACACACTTTGCGAGGCTACCGTATTGTGTTATGAGTATCCTGCTTACATAATTGTGGTATGTTTTGTGCAGTGAAAGACGCGCAAGTCATGTCAGACTAAGCAATGCAGAAGTGTGATGGTACACAATAGCTCCGCCAGTGTACCAACGACGCCAATGAAGCTTTGGAACATCAAAAACGTTACTGCACAACCGGAATAACAGAAGTGTATCACACGATAATCGCACCATAACAACCGATGGAAAATTGTCTGCAACATTAACTGGTAGTGGTATCATCCACAACAAAAAGGCACAGCTCCACGCCGGCAGAAGACACACCCTTGACCCAATTATGCGATAGCCACTCCAAAAACAAACAGTGAGCAGAACAGTATGCTATTTATCTGTACATATAAACCTCTGACGACGAGCAAAACATGTTTTAAACATGTTTCAACAAGTGAAATTAACCATAAAATAAGTAAATGTGTCTGGTAGCAGAAAAATACAATTAATTATTCCACAGAGTCGCAGTTCCTAAACCTACCCAGAATGGCCACAGTTAATTTTTAATTCTAGTAACCAGTTTATCAGACCATCATTGGATTGAGACTGCATATGATATGAGGTGCCACAATGTGGTACCGACTGGTATGTGTCGCAAATTGCAAAAACAGACGCTATATGAGGAAATATGGGAGAACAGTTAAAGGAAGGGGAAGTTCAGTTCAGATCGTCAGATATTTTCCTATCGGACTAATTTGCGGTAAGAGAGAAAATTGAATCCTGAAAAGTTGCAGCTCTGCAGGGTTAGTGGACAATAAAAATAATTCAACAGAATAGGAAAGGTGTCATGGGAGCTCGATAAGCTCTATTAGAATAACCCTTTAAATGGTATGAGGAATTGTTTACTAACGCTTTAGACATGTCAGTATTAAATGCGCATATAATGCACAAATTTAAACCTGGAACCAATGGTCCAATGGCTAAATCCACCTTCGTGTTATAAAAGAAATAACAGAGACGCATTGCAAAGTAGAAGCGAAGGTAACCGTCTTCGAATCATTGTTTCTGTGCTCGGTCCATGTGAGAATCAGAAATAATTTTGTATGGCACAGGAAGAAAGGAAATCCGTCGATATGTATTCAGGTCTGTCTCCCTTCTCATGTACTGCATGTATAATTCAGTTTTACAGTCATCTTGGAGTTTCTCACTTTGTCAAATATTTTTTAGTACGATCAATGTGATTTATTTTAAGGGTTTTGAGCCAGCTAATTTCAGGAGTTCTGCAAGAGTTCCATCTTCACCAGATACCTTCTTTTTAAATTTTTTTAGTGTATAACTTGTCTAACTATTTTCTCTTCATTTGGTGCTTGTGAATCTAGACTGGTTTTTATGGGGCTTTCTGGAGGAAATATTTCTGTGATCTCAGAGCAATTTAGAAGTTTTATTTAAATATTTTCAAAGTTCTTAACAGTTCTCTTTGTAGTTAAGTGAAAGTTTTGGATTTTTCTTCTTTAAGTAGAAACTTTGGAGCTGGTACACATTTACTGCATTTTAATAAGAAAAAAAAAACATGCTAGTGTTTCGCTTGATGTTTTCTACATTCCCGCGGAATTGACTGTTCACTTAAAGTCTTTTTGTTTGACGGGAGACCCTAGTCACCCGACATTTTATTTTTTTATCATAGGCTGCTACTGAACATGTAAACTATCTCACAAAGAATTTGGAGATGTACTTACACGATGGCAGCACAAGCTCTTCGGCCTGCGTCGTATTTCAGCTTCCAACTGGTGTTCTAACTCAGCCAACATTTCAGGAATGAATGTGGCAATAGCAAGAAAGAAATAATCTTTATAATCGTGTGTTACGAGAATGTATCACAATCTCGAAAAATTTGAATACTTTGCTACGAAATTTTATAATTGTCGCAATTTGAACTCATAATTTTTTTTATAAAGTCTTACAAGGCAATTGTCCCAAGTATAGCTGCCTCCCACCACCGCTACCACTGGCATCACTGCTGTCTGACCGTTTCATATGGCAGGAAACACTGGAACACACCTAGACACTGTGAAAGACTGATGATGATTGTGGTGATGGTTGGTCTTTATATACCTTCAGACTCCGCCCTCTATTTTGCAGAGGGTCAATAGGAACTCAAAACGCCATACCAGAAAGTTATAATTTGCGTTCCTTTTCTTTCTTCAAGGACGCTTGGTGCAGGTGTTTGAGCAACAGAATATGCCTCTAAAGGAGAAAAAAAATTCTGAGATGAACATCCTTTGTTTGCTGGCAAGTGGCTGGAAAATTGGACACATCTTCTATCTTTAGAAAAACACCATATGTTCATTCTGAGAGAGATAGATAGTCTGGCATGCCCAATGCCGGCTGCATCCCTCGTAATATATGTTGTTATTTTCGTTAGGACATATCTGTGGGAGGAAGACGCTAACCTTCGGAAACAAATCTATGTACGTGGTAGATGCCCAACAAAGCACGCCTTGAGAATGGCACTGTGCATTACAACTGTTTCGAATTGCTGGCTGCTTTCCCCCTGTGGCATGGCAACCAAGGGGGCCCATAGTTTGGGCGGGTGAGGCGGGCAAGTTTCACCGTGCAGAATGCCAGACACTGAGCAAGCAGCGCACGTGGCGCGAGTTGTGTCAGCTCAGGCCGCCTGAGAGTTGTGAGCGTATGTGGTGTGGTGGCCTTCGATCTCAAGCCCCTGGAGCAGAGTAGGAGGCAGTAGGTGCGTCCGGTAGGGTCCCATGAGCTGAGGCAGCTGCAACAGCCATCGTGAATGTGGTCCAAACCGAAGGTCAGGCGAGGCGACGTGGTGCAGGAAGCGGGGTGGCGGGCAAGGGCGGAGGCTGGTGCACCACTAGTGCATTCGCGCCTGACAGTTCACGGCAGAGAATCTTAATGACTTTGCGCTCGCAGTATACAAAGACATGAAACGATTGGTAGTTAAACAAGAGTATCTCTGTCCTACGAAATGCAAATTATGTCCTTCTCAGAGCACAGTTCACCAATTTTCCCGTCCTATGAATATTTTTTAAAATTTCTACCACCTATTCACATTTTATAAACAATTTCCATAAACAATTTCCATTAATATTATGTCCTCTGAACCGACAACTGAATTGTACAGCCAAAACCCCAAAATCCACCCCCCCCCCCAAAATTGGAAATGCCCTCCAATAGGCAAGGTGCGGGAGGGGGAGGGGGGAGGAAGCGGGGGACCAAATGCCAGCTGAAGAAAACGCAACACGTCATCCAGGGATGGAGGGGTTCGAGGTGGGCATGCTGGGGAGCAATTAATCGATCAATTTAACTTGGATATGAATTTGATATCAATCTGACATGAACATTGCATCAGGAGCCCCATACTGCTCCCCCCTCTCTCCCCTCAGCAAACATACACTACTGGCCATTAAAATTGCCACACCACGAAGATCACGTGCTACAGACGCGAAATTTAACCGACAGGAAGAAGATGCTGTGATACGCAAATGATTAGCTTTTCAGAGGATTCGCACAAGGTTGGCGCCGGTGGCAGCACCTACAACGTGCTGACATGAGGAAAGTTTCCAAATGATTTCTCATACACAAACAGCACTTGACCGGCGTTGCCTGGTGAAACTTTGTTGTGATGCCTCGTGTCAGGAAGAGAAATGCGTACCATTATATTTCCGACTTTGAAGAAGGTCGGATTGTAGCCTATCACGATTGCGGTTTATGGTATCGAGACATTGCTGCTCGCGTTGGTCGAGATCCATTGACTGTCAGCAGAATATGGAATCGGTGGGTTCAGGAGGGTATTACGGAACGCCGTGCTGGACCCCAACGGCCTCGTATCACTAGCAGTCGAGATGACAGGCATCTTATCCGCATGGCTGTAACTCATCGTGCAGCCACGTCTCGATCCCTGAGTCAACATATGGGGACGTTTGCAAGACAACAACCATCTGCACGAACAGTCGACATGTATGAAGCAGCATGTACTATCAGCTCGGAGACCATGGCTGTGGTTACTCTTGACGCTGCATCACAGACAGAAGCGCCTGTGATGGTGTACTCGACGACAAACCTGGGTGCACGAATGGCAAAACGTCATTTTTCCGGATGAATCTAGGTTCTGTTTACAGCATCATGATAGTCGCATCCGTGTTTGGCAACATCGCGGTGAACGCACATTGGAAGCGTGTATTCGTCATCGCCAGACTGGCGTATCACCGGGCGTGGTGGTATGGGGTGCCATTGGTTACACGTCTCGGTCGCCTCTTGTTCGCATTGACGGCACTTGTGGACGTTACATTTCATATGTGTTACGACCCGTGGCTCTACCCTTCATTCGATCCCTGCGAAACCCTACATTTCAGCAGCATAATGCACGACCGTGTGTTGCAGGTCCTGTACGGGCCTTTCTGGATACAGAAAATGTTCGACTGCTGCCCTGGCCAGCACATTCTCCAGGTCTCTCACCAATTGAAAACGTCTGGTGATTGGTGGCCGAGCAACTGGCTCGTCACAATACGCCAGTCACTGCTCTTGATGAACTGTGGTATCGTGTTGAAGCTGCATGGGCAGCTGTACCTTTACTCGCCATCCAAGCTCTGTTTGACTCAATGCCCAGGCGTATAAGGCCCTTATCACGGCCAGAGGTGATTGTTCTGGGTACTGATTTCTCAGGATCTATGCACCCAAACTGCGTGAAAATGTAATCACATGACAGTTCTGGTATAATATATTTGTCCAACGAATATCCGTTTATCATCTGCAGTTCTTCTTGGTGTAGCAATTTTTATGGCCAGTAGTGTACTTAGTGCGCACTGGTATTCGTTCCTGTCCTGCATTCTGTTTCCTCGAGGGGCTCCATCATCACCCACTAAACGCTGGAGCTATCGTTTCGGTAGGGGTGGATGTTGAATGCGCGCCAGAGGGTATGGACCTGGATACCTGCTAGGGGTCGCTGTGCTCCGGCGAGCGCCTGCACCACAAGCCTCGCCGTGCGAGTGCGCCTCTCTCTGTAACACGGCAAGTCCGCGGCCAATCGCCTTTTCCCGCGGTCATGTATTCAGGGTGCCGCGCGGCGCTACCCTGGCAGTCTGGTACTCGCCGTAGTTCGCGTGCGCATCTCTACCGTACTGCGTTCCAGCTCCGTGTGTTGAGATACACACTGTCGTTGGTTGGAGAGTTCCTGCGTTGTTGTTGTCTCGCCGTGTTTATCACCTCAGTTCTTGCTTGCTTGCCTCATGTTGTGCCGTGGTCGGTTGTAGTGTCTGTCGTCCCCTATTTGTTTGTCATTCCTGTCTTTTCATTGTTAGGGATACCTCCAGTGGCTCCCGCACCTGGCGGCTTCGCGTCTCCATTCTCTGCTGCGCACCACTCGCGGGCCTCTCACGCCTATAATAGGAGCTCCCGTCAGCTAGCACACCCGCCCTCTGTACCTGTCCCAAATGGGCAACCGCGTGAGGTGGCGCAGTAGTTAGCATACCAGACTCACATTCGTGACGGCGACGGTTGAAACCCGCGTCTGGCCATCCAGATTTAAGTTTTCCGTTATTTTGCTAAATCGCTTCAGGTAAATGCCAGGATGGTTCCTTTGAAAGGGCACAGCCGGTTTCCTTCCCCATGACAAAATCCGAGCTTGCGCTCTGTCTCTAATGACCCCGATGTCGATGGGTTGTTAAATCCCGTCTTCCTTCCTTCCTTCTTCTTCCAACTGTGCGGGAAAATTGGTCACGGGCACAACAGGAGAGGCATCCTGTGCTATCTCAGAAGTATTATCAACACTGGGTAGCACCTCATTCCTGTTGCGAAAGCGTAAGGAGCCGGCTGTGCGATCCATTCCCTCTTTGGCCTACCGCCCTGTGATATGTCAACTCATCACTGTCCGCCACACGTTCTAGAATGAGGAAAGACAGTCAGATGTTGTGTATCAGAAGACACAATCAGGACACCAGAGGATTTCAACAGCACCAAAGGTGCCGCAGGTATCGTCACCCGAGCCCTGTTGTCACTGCACCTTCGAGCATTAACCAGATGCCCATCGCTCATGGCCAGTCACAACTTAAAGCTGTTTACGGACAGTAGTCACTTCTCCTTGTGTCCGCTCACGCCTAGCCATATCGTACTATGAAAAACACAAACCACCTTGATCATAATGTGTTTGTTGATGGTTTTGTTGGTCGTAATTGTTGCAGTTGTTAGGACTACTGTTCAAACCTTGCATAGGCTGATTGTTCTCCGCAAACTGTGGGTTCTGTGCAAATAGTTGCGAATAGTCATATTGGTATGCATGATTTTCATAATTATAATGGTCATTTGAGTAGCCATTATTACTGTACTGGTGCACACAAGCTTGCATGTGCCTATTATTTCTACTTTTTCTATTATAAGAGCCCTGTCTGTTGAGGTGATTGTCGTCATCATCTTCAAGTTCTTGCAAAAGACTTGTGAACTCGTCAATGTCGTCTTTGCATCTGCTACCTACAATTACATGTTATATGTAAGTGGGCAGTTTTGTTATGCAAATACCGATAAGTTCTAATGGACTGTGCGGATTGTCTAAATACTTGTTTCTACCCAAATGTCCTCAAAGTACAATGTTGGGGTGGTAAAAATTCTGATCTTTTGAACGGTTTCTGGTTTTTACGCGTGACTGTATTGTAGGAGACCAGTATGCCATCAAAAGGCGTGCTGAAATTCTGCCAGTGATTGGCATTGTTGCGCTACTGAACGGATTCTATAAGCCGACTCATTTTCCAAACAAGAGCACATCAATTCCAACTTGTTTGTAATCGGCCATTCGGAGGGTAGAGAATAATGGAATTGGTTAAGCCAACACCTCGTGTGTATTTCTTTACTAGCATTACGAAATGTTTTAAACTTTCGTACCTGAAGGAAGTGTTTGTAGTCGATCCTATTGCCACTTCTTGGTTCAAAATTGTGGGGATAGAATCTCATCGATTGTTCTGGTTGTTGTCTATTGTAATATTCAGGTTGATGGACAATAGTTCAAATGCGTTCTGAGTATGGCTGTCCTTTAAAATTGTCGCCTGTACTGTCGACGGGTATCTGACCACTGACGCAGTCCGATTGTTGCGTAATTTGACAATCTTTCTGCGCTTCAGTAGGAGCTGGTATTTTCTTAGCGTTAATAATTTTTCGTTGTAAAGAATTTAATCTATCTTTTACTTTTCGTCTATGAGCACTTACCCTGCCTGAACACGTTTCATTTTTAAATATTCTTCCGTTTGGGAGAAGTGTACAGAGGCAGTGACATGAGGGCTTATGTCTACATTGTTGGACAAGTCTGTAAATTTTGTCGTTAGGTCGTCAGTTTTTTGAGAAGTTGTGCCGAACTGCTCTACAATACAATGAACAGGTTCTTCGACAGAATCTGTTTTGGTGCTGATTTCTGTAATTTTACAGGCATTTTGATCGCAGTGTTGCTTGAGATCTGTGTTCAAAGTGCTGGGTATTGCTGCTCTGACGCAATTAACACATCCTGTTTGTGCTCTAGAAACCTGTCTCAGTCGTTGAGATTCGTTCGGTTTGTTGAGTTTGCACAATCTCAATGGTGTTAATTTCAGTTTCTAAGGTCTGCGCTTTAGGGAAAAATTGTTCATTCAGTGTTTTGGTCAGTTCATTCATAGTTTTTTTATTTTCTGTTTATGACGTTTTAATCTGCTTAATTTGACTTTGCAAGTCTGTTTGCAGCGTCGTGTTTTGAGTTTTCAAGCCATTTATCATCGTGTGTCCTGCTGGGATTTTGTGAGCATGATTTGTTGCGACCTATGTGTACCTTGTTGGAACTTGTTAAACATGGTTTGGGTTCTAACTGTGTTTGCAATGATTCATTCGTAGCAAATTGAACATCGCTGTTATGTGAAGCCGACTGACATGCTGCTTGTACCTCAGCTGAATTTACTGTCTCTAAAAAGATTTGTCGTGATGTGTCACTGTGCTTTGATACTTCACTATTTGTAAATTCGGCAGTGCTTTCTGCATTGCCACTCAGGTCATCCGTTACGTTGTTTGAGCCTAGTAGTGAGGCAGTAGAAACTTGTGTCTCATTAAGTGTGCGAACATTGTCCACTTCAGTCTCTGAAGGCTAGGAATGTTCTGGAGAGTTAATCTCGTGATTAGTGGTGTCTGCACTTGGACGTTCCCTGAGGTCCTGTTTGCGACTAGTGGATATCACCGACGAATCTATCTCGTTACAAAATCACTTACAAAGTTCTTACAAGTTCTGCTAACACAAGATAAATTGCCTGCCAATTAGCATTAATAATGTCACACCCACTTCTTATAATTAACATTGATCGGCAATAATACACAATTATTGCTGGAAAAGGAAGTATATATATAATTAGTGCAAAGGCAGCGCCGCTGTAAACACTGTGGGTGTAAAGTTGATCTTACTGCGTTTTTATGATTTCTAATGGTGTCGTCTAGCAACATATGTAACGTATATGCAACCAATTCGCAGCGTAGCTACAACAAATATTGCCTATGTTCGTCTGTGAAAGTGGACTCGATTAGCAACCTGAGCTATCAGTAAACGGAGTCTAACCTGCATAACACAGTGTGCATGTTATTTGAGTGTCAGTTTCACTGACCTTTAATCCCTCAACAGATTGTTACATGAAAGACTTCAAACTATCGTTTGTATAAGCTATCTGACTGCATTTTTGAACAAGAATTTATAAGTGACACAGAATATGACTGGTGCAACGGATTTTACTGGATTAGAGTACATGACACGTTGTGGTGTGTCAGTGTCTCTATTTTGCACTCACCTCTTTAGATGACTGCCTATTTCCATGTGGTTTACAGCAATTCGCAACAGCATGCAGCAGCAGCGGCTTAAGCTTATTGTTACTACGAATGAATTTAATAAAAATAAGTTTGATTGGGTCCTGTTAACTACGCAGTAACTTGTAGGAAGGGATTTCATAAATTAAGTCTATTTCAAAACTTCAGAAATCATCATGACCAGGTATTACTAATGGCGAAATGCCTCACAATGACTTTATAAGTATTAATAATGACTGAGTGCCAGATTAACAAATTATTTCAATTTAAAAATTACATTAACATTTTATAACCACAGAATATTATTTAGATGTGGAGACCAGTTATAATCATTTGGTGGATAAGGAGGCTTCCTTCACTGACAAGCAAAACATGGGATTATTGTAAATTCGGACTAACAATCACGAGCCTCTGTCCTATTCTCGCGAGTTTTACTCAGAATTCCATCTTCAAGCGTAGTTAAGCCATCTACGTCTCTCTTGGCTATATAAAAGAAATCAGGCATTGAGTGTGGTAAGATCTGCCATCACCGACGTGAGGGCAGCATGCCATATCTTCTGCCTCGGAGCTCTCGACCGACACTACTACTTCCACTCTCGCAGACAGACCTCATCTCACAACAATGCTTAAAATTGCGCTCACATTTTTCGCCCTCGAATTGTTACTATCGATATCTGAGTGCTTATTTATTTCCAATTTTACACAATGCAAAGAACAGCGTTAAGTTGGCTATATTGTTTTCAATGTAATGGAGAGTTCCGACACACCCCTTACAGCGGTTGTCTTGGTACTTTTGATCAGATATTACATGCCTCTGAAACGATATGTAATAGAAAGCAAAAAAGAAGGCTCTTGGTGTATTACGGTAAGTCACCGCTTGTACACATCAGTGTAGCTGCATTGATCAATTACTGCTTATGGAGTTGATACAATACTTACACATCCAAATCTGAGCTTCTATTGGTCAGCATCGCTGGCTATTGTGTACGATGTCCCATGTTTGAATCCCCGTGGAAACTGTGCATATTTCTCTGGCGATAACGTTCTGGAATGGATTTAATTCTTCTTCGTGATGGCAGTGAGTAACTAAAGAACGAGATCCACATATGCAAGTCGCAGTAACGGCATAGGTACCAGGCTGGAAACCTTACGACGTGCTGTAATTTGTTTTCCGATTACGTATGTGAATACTGCTTTCGAATGGCTCTGAGCACTTTGGGATTAATATCTGAGGTCATCAGTCCCCTAGATCTTAGAACTACTTAAACCTAACTAACCTAAGGACATCACACACATCCGTGCCCGAGGCAGGATTCGAAACTGCGACCGTTGCAGTCACGCGGTTCCGGACTGAAGCGCCTAGAACCGCTCGACCACAGCGGCCGACACTGCTTTCTCAATTAAAGTAAGTGGAACCGAATAGCCTGATATATGAAAATTAAAATTTACATTCTAGTGAAATGTAATTCAAACAATGTAACATGAGGAATGTGCTACGAAACACGACACATCTTGCTCTGTTGCGCCATAAAGTGAACCTGTGTAAAAAATCATCCCTGTAGTTACCATAGACTCGCATGTAAACGAACAGGAAAAATAGAACCGCGTGGACACTGGGGAAGGTCACAGAAAAGGCAGCGAGAGCATCGGTAAAAGATTTATGTGCGAGGTATTTTCCTTTTATCCATGGGCAAGCTATTCGACAAGTCCACACCGGTGCCGTATATGGAAGCTAACGCTTGTGACCTCTATCAAAGTACAGCCTTAACCTGCACTGCTGGACCTATACAAGGCAGTCGATAATAAATTCACTTTGCTGTTGCCGCGGCTCTGTTCCCGTTACCACAGCTACTAATTGTTAATAATTATTATTTCTGACAAATTTATGGTAAAGCTAACTGATATTAAACACTCTAACAAAATACATGATCTAGGCTAATTACCCCTGCACAATGACGGAACCTGTTTAGAGCAACATTACAGTACGACGTTAGTAACGTTTCTGCCTCGGGGAACCATTTGTCCTTTAACTGATTTTGTCTTTCCACTGCTGTTTTTGTAAACCCCCTTCTGTTCGTCTTTACGTGCCTGATAACTCATCGTCTAAGGAGGCAGAAACTAGTCTCATTGGACACCACGAATGATAATTATATAGAAACACTTTTTCCTTTTCTTCTGCTTCCAGACACATTCAAGGTATTAGTCCACTGAAGGCTTTTAAGGTGCTCTAGCGTATTTACCTAAGCGCAACCTGTTCCCAAAGAAACTTCAGACGGATTCGGGTAGTTTCTGTGAAGGGAGCACATACACAGGATGGACAGAAACAGGGAAACACCCAAAACGCAACACATTATCATGCCTAATACGCCAATGCCGTAAAAAACAGCTTCCAGTTGTCTCGGAATGGATAAATCCATGTCCAAAATGATTTTCAAGTGAATTTTATATCATTCTTCCTGCAAAATAATGGCATGTTCAGGTAACGATTATGCAGGTGGATAGCAATCAGGCACCGTTCCCTCCAAAGTAGACCACAAAGGCTCAATAATACTGAGATCTCATGGGTGTGATGCTTAGGGGACATGCGAAATTCATCCACGTGCTCACAAAACTAGTCATGGGCGATGCGAGCTCCGTGAAAAGGGGCCCTGTTGTCTTAGAACACAGCATC
Source organism: Schistocerca piceifrons (assembly GCF_021461385.2). Classification (NCBI taxonomy): domain Eukaryota; kingdom Metazoa; phylum Arthropoda; class Insecta; order Orthoptera; family Acrididae; genus Schistocerca; species Schistocerca piceifrons. The sequence continues at coordinate 93,773,239 of NC_060141.1, forward strand.
ACTCTTAGGGAACAAATATTGATCAGCCAAAATGGTCAGCATTGTGACCTTGGAGAGTAGTCATGGCGACCATGGAAAACCACTATATACCTGCCCAAATCATCACCGACCTCCGCCATGTCTCACTCTTGGGACGGAAACTTGGCCGGAAATTGGAAACTGTGTGAAACAAAACACATACGACCAAATTGTTTTCTTGGGGATAACGATGGAACTGGTCCACCCTATTTTTTGTCCCCTATTATGGTGTCTTGTGTGCTGTGTTTCAGCTTTAGATTTGTCTAAAATAGGAAGTTCCACAGCACTTTCGCATGTTCGTATTCTGTAGTGTCTAAGAAGCCTGCATACTCAATTCACTAGACAAATAGCCGTATTAATGAGTTTTATTACAATAACAAAATTACATTATTTAACTTTGGCAGTTACGCAGATGTGTCGCAAGCGAAGGGTGACATACAAAATAATCAGTCTTTTTCAGTACAGACAATCCCAAGTCGGTGCTACATACACTATGTGATCAAAACTATCCGGATACGTGGCCGAAAATGACTTTCAAGTTCGTGGCATCCTCCATCGGTAATGCTAGAATTCAATATGGTGTTACCCCACCATTATCCTTGATGACAGCTTCCATTCTGGCAAGCATACGTTCAACCATGTGCTAGAGGTTTCTTGGGGAATGGCAGCCCATTTTTCACGGAGTCCTGCACCGAGGAGAGGTATCGATGTCAGTCGGTGAGGCCTGGCACAAAGTCGACGTTATAAAATATCCTGAAGGTGTTTTACAGGATTCAGCTCAGGACCATGTGGAGGCCAATCCATTACAGGGACGTTATTGTCATGTAACCACTCGGCGACAGGCCGTGCATTATGAACAGGTGCTCGATCGTGTTGAAAGATGCAATCGCCATCCCCGAATTGCTCTTCAACAGTGAGAAGCAAGAGCGTGCTCAGCTTCTTTGCAGAGCCTGGCCTTGATTGTGCTAGTTCCGATGGAAATTTCCTGTGAAGCAATATCAGTCCTTCAGTTTCTTCTTTAGGGTTCCTTAGGCTTCTTTAGTGCAGTCGAGACCAGATATTTTCCTCTCCTATTTTGCATTCAATCTTCTCCAAAAACCTGCCTATTCAGTGCTGTGCTGGGAGATTGTCGATTCGGCACTGCAGTGCATCTTTCCAGTATTGATTCTTGGTTTGCTGTACTTGGAAAAGTTCTCTGTTGGTAACATTAATCGGGGCCGAGTCTCGACTGTCACTATCTGCCTAAGTACGCCTCTCTTTCCCACGGTCCGTCTCGCTTACACGAGATCTCTGCCACCCCTCTTTTGGGTAACGCCACTGCGAGGTGTGAATTGCCATTCAGTATTCTTGTTCTTCTCTCCTGATTACACAGTTCTACTTGGGTCCACTTCACATTGCCTGCAGGGTATCTGCTGACAGGTACAGCCCAGGTATTCAGAGCATGTATGGTCATATTATTATTATTATTGGCGAATTCTCCTCAGAAATGGAACGCGTTGAGCAAATGTCTCGACAAATTTTTCTTTGAGTTCTTCTTGTTCTTCCAGTACACTTTCATTCTTTCCGAAAAGGCTTGTTTACGCTCATCCCACCACTTAGGTTTGTACTGTTTTTCTTTTGGTTGCTCTGATATAAGTTCCCATTTGTTTACTTTGTGTCTGAAGGTGTCTCTTTCTAGAATGTGGGCTGGTTTTATGTTTGAATTATTTAGGTCCTTTCAAATTTCATCTAGACATGGTGTGGAATTCTGAAGCGAGTTTACAAAATCTATTATTCTCTTCGTGAATAGATTTTTTGTTAGTCGGCTGAGATACCCAAAGAATTTCATTCGCCTTTTCCTGATATCAATCTCGATGTTTGAAAACTTTTCTATAGTTTTAATTGATTGTAGCCTCTAACCGTCTTGTGTATGCCCTCCTCCTAGAATTTTACTGACGATCTTTCGTTTTTTTGGTGTATTCAAGTTGTTTTCTGTTAAGGGTTAGTGTTTCACTTACGTAGAGGATTGCTGGTTTTACAAGAGTATTCTAGTGTCGAATTTTTGCCCCTCTTGGCATGAGTTTTTGTTGTAGAGGTTTTGAGTTAACCCTAATCCTTTTTTAATTTTATTATTATTATTATCGTATTACATCTTCTCTTATCGTGCACATATTGCAGTATTAACTTAAAGAGGATGTCTGATTATATAGGAGAGGAGTGTTGAAAATCCTAAAATTGTGATGCGAAATTATGTATATAACAGTGTCTGTTTGTTTGTAACTGATACAAATCTACCGTTTCATTCCGATCTCGATCAAATTTTGCGCACTTTACCATCAAGACAACACGCTGATCACTGTCCCCGTAAGATTTCGTAATCTGACTTGAAACACAAATGTATGTAATATATAAAAGGGAAATGATGTTACCAAAATTCTCTTGGCCGATTTACTTCATACTGCTACATGATCCCCTGATGAACATTGGGCGTATGGACCGATATTCATGTCGGGAACAAGCTGAAACGTTGTTTGTGTACGGCCAACTACATGGAAATGGTCGAGAGGCAGAAAGGCTATACCAAAACAGGACCCTCGCAGGCACCAACCACATCAAACAACACTTCAACCCCCCGCACGTTCGTCTGTGTGAAAGGACCCATGATAGCATAAATGCCCAAAATGGCTTGGAATGTTGTGTGATGTGGCTGGTGGTCATTAGCGTACTTCTTTTAGTATTACCGTGATGCTTCTCGACCGTTACATCTGATTGGCGTTCGAAAATACCTTCTCGGCTTGTCCCCAGCATGAATATCGGACCATTCTACTGTTTGCAGTACGCTGCGTCATTACACAGCTTGCAACATGCAAAGAACACAAGGCACTTGGTCAGAGGAACTTTCATACGTCAGCGCCACCTACCGTGGCAACGATGCGTCTCCGGACAAATGTTCATGGGACGTTTTTCCTCTGGTTCCAGTCAAGAACCCGTCCCTGAAATCTCTCGGTTTTATTAATGTTCACTCTGTATAAAGGAGGATATAAAGGACAAACGTTGTTACCAAACTCTCGAAGAGTACTAGTCCGATTTACTTCAAATTTCTACATTCAGGTGAAATTGCGAAGGAAATTAATGAGAAATTAAATGCCTAACAAACGAAATGGACAGTGTCTTGAAAGGAGGATATAAGATGAATATCAACAAAAGCAATACGAGGATAATGGAATGTAGTAGAATTAAGACGGGTGATGCTGAGGGAATTTGATTAGGAAACGAGACACTTAAAGTAGTAAAGGAGTTTTGCTATTTGAGGAGCAAAATAACTGATGATGGTCGAAGTAGAGAGGATATAAATTGTAGACTGGCAATGGCAAGGAAAGCGTTTCTGAAGAAGAGAAATTTGTTAATATCGAGTATAGATTTAAGTGTCAGGAAGAAATTTCTGAAAATATTTATATGGAGTGTAGCCATGTATGGAAGTGAAACATGGACGATAAACAGTTTAGACAAGAAGAGAATAGAAGCTTTCGAAATGTGGTGCTACAAAAGAATGCTGAAGATTAGATGGGTAGATCACGTAACTAATGAGGAGGTATTGAATAGAATTGGGGAGAAGAGGAGTTTGTGGCACAACTTGACAAGAAGAGGAGACAGGTTGGTAGGACATGTTCTGAGGCATCAAGGTGTAACCGCCCCCTCACTTATCGACCTTAATGACAGTGAAAAATGAAACCGCGTGTACCTAATGGGAATTTTGGAAAAGCAATCGTCACCGAAGTTAACCTGTCGGTAAAGAGGGAGGAAAGGGTTACATCTAAATGAAAGGAAAAATGCAAGTGAAACTGGTGGAAATTAATTTTGAAATAGGGATAAAGTTAATAAAGAAAGTAAATGTGCGGCCGTTACGTTAACAATCAACTAGCGGTAATTAGATATTTGAGATTTGGGGGAAATTACGGTCGCCAGTCCTATGGACAATTACTATAATAACTGAAAAAGAAAGGTTATTACACATATAATTAGCACTAGAAGCGTGGCAACTGAAGGTTGACACGTGTAGTGTGAAAACTGAAAGTTTGTCAGAAGTAATAAATTTCGCTACACTTAATTTAGCAAAAGAATTAATGAAACCGGAAAATCGAAAGTTAATTCAGTGACTGAAGTTAATAGTGAGCTTCCTTTCTGAAGCACATCGAAATACAGTTAGTCTTGGACTACCTCAACAATCATTTCTAAAGCTACTTGAATCTACGCAATTTAGAAAGAAGAGATTTAACTTTGAACTTGAATTAAACGATTCTGAACAATGAACAATAGTAAAATTTAGTACGTACCAAGCTGAGCTGCAGTCACAGGTAAGCTAAAATACGGTAACAAAACTCGCACTCTTAATTTGTGCTTGTGTAATCTAACTATTGTAGCCAGCTATGAATACTTAAATTGAACTTTGAAATTAAAGCAGTGAAATGGAATTATGCTGGCGCTTGAATTTCAACGACACTCGGGTTCATTTCGGAAAAGGAAGGGACCCTGCTTGGCAATGCAATTGGGACAATGAGCAACAAAGGTTCATGCTAAGTTGTTGTAATTTTGTGATGCAACAATTTTAAAAGCTGAGGTCTGCCATACAGTTCTGAAACTTTACGTGCTTTTAGTCTTCCTTGTTGGTTGATTGAAGGTTTGAAGCCGTCGATCGAGGAGGTGGCGACAGTCACTCATTGTCGGCCGTCGCTGTTGCAGAAGCTAGATGTTGGCGCGCCTTCTTCTCGACACGGTCACCAGGCGAAACGGGCTCTTGACGTGCGCCAGCTAATGCTTCCCGACCGCGACACAATGTCAGAAACTATCATCGCGAGTCGATCGCAATTACATGCTGCCAAACCCCGAAAGCGTGGCAACTTGCGGGAGCGTCACACAACACACCTGCTCCACTCGCCACTCCAGCCAGACTCCCCTGTTCTGCCCGCGCTCCACGCGGCAGAGTTAACACTACCAAAGATCCTACACACTTTGATTCTTCACACGACCCATCGATGTAATCGTTCGATAGCAGTTTTCCCTAGGCAAGACCCAGCGTAAAAATACAAATAATATTTACGAAACAAACCAATTATACATCGACATAAGTGCATAAATATATATATACAAACAGTAAAACAATTACAATATATAAAGAGACAGAAATGTCATATCTTGAGGTAACAAAACAAGGAAAAGAAATAATAGTACAATAGATGGAAATAGGAGGATATGCATTTCCGGCGTTACACGTGCCCCACATTGTCTGAGGATGTTCGTGAAACGTAAACAGACTCAGAAAATGTCAAAAAAAACAAAAAAAGAAAAGAAACAGCGGAAATGCATATGCTCAAAACATCAACAAAATTTAGCATTCGCCTAATTAACCATAAACCAATTTTTTAGACGATAATAATTGAGTGGAGACGCTCCTAATGTTATTCCACTCTGTCATCTTGATCAAAATAAAACAGGTTGACAACATATTAAAATTCATAGAAAACATAGAAAATGGTTTAGCTATTCAAAAAATCTAAATTCCTAGCAGTATCAAGAAATGGAATACTATTTACAAAATTAATCAGATTACATGGTCATAGAAAACAGGTATATCAAAATACGCAAATTAATAATTAATTACATAGAATACGTATTTTATATAAACTTTTCATAATTAATATTCTCGTCATGAGTGTGCACTTAACGCTAAACAAGAAAATAATATACAGCAGATCGAAAAAAACATAAATATTGACAACAGAATTCTTTCATATCCGCTGTCCGGGAAGAAAAACAACTCCGCCTTCCGTACTCGCAAGTACAAAGAATGCCGACAGCGGCACATAAGCCGACAGCGGCACAAGAGCCGACAGCGGTTCCGCCCCGCCAGTATTGTTGCGCCCGCCTGTGCGGCACGCTTGATCTCTCTCGCCCTTGTAACGGCATTTACAGAACGTCCGTTTCACTGAATTCTTTCGGTAAAACTCACTCCCGAGTAATCTCAAGGAGTCCATAAACACTATCACAGTGGATAACTCAACACTGTCCATCATCACACGCATGTACTAGCCTGAAACTCAAAACAGCGTCTAAGTACATCGGCAATGACTAGTAAATCACATATTTATGGAATCTTACAGCTATTTACAAAATCATATTTACATTCCTTAATCTACTGTGACTCAGCTGAAAACTTAAACTAGCAGCTTGGATTTTTCAGTTGGTTAGATCATGATTAAATTGATTAAAATTAAATTGATTAATCAAAATTAATTACTTATTAATTACAACTTCTTTAATGACCTTGGTCAGTCAAAAGCATGGCAATCTAGCAAATCGTTGAATCTTACACTCTATTTTACATACTGTACAAATTACCCATTCTGTGGTATTAATCAATCCTAGGTTGGTACAATTTCAGGTCTACAATGTTCCGTATACCTAATAGTTTTCCAGAGCTTGGATACTCTAAGCAATAAGCATTTGTGTGAGGTATACCAATGACTTTATATGGTCCATTATAAACAAACTTAAATTTAGAGATTTCATTGTCTATCTCGCTCGATTTCTCATGAGCTTTTACAAGTACTAAGTCTCCGATTGCAAACTTAGCAAAACGCACTTTAGCGTCATGACGACGTATGCGAGCATCGGCTTTTAGCTTCATTACTTCTCGCAAACGATCTTTTTTCACACAAATACTACTATCAATCCGCGGAGGGAATTTGATTATCTCTTTCACTAAACTTTTATTTCTGTCACCCAACAGGATTTCGTCTGGAGAAAATCCCGTAGATTCATGTCTCAAGGTGTTCATAATTCTCTCAAATACTGCTACATATTTGCCCCATGCCCTATGGTTGTGATGGCAATAGGTACGGCAAAGTCGGCCTAGCTCGCGCATATACCTCTCAGCGGGATTCCCAGCCGGACAATAAGCTGAAATATGGATCACCTCGACCCCATTACTTTCCATGCCTTCATTCCACAACTTAGAAGTAAATTGTGCCCCATTGTATGATAGAATCGCCTTGGGCTTACCAATATGAACAAAATAATCGTTCACAAGCTTGCTATAGACCGCTTTGGCTGTAGCTTTCCTAATCGGGTATAGTTTGATGAACTTGGAAAAAGCTTCTAGCACTACTAAAATGTAGGCGAAGTTTCCTGATGACTTGGGCAAAGGTCCGTACAAGTCCACACACAGTAATTCAAAGGTGTCGTTAGGCCTTATACTTTGCATAGTACCACGACTCGTACAGTTGGTAACCTTCACCTTCTGACATAAATCGCAAGTTTTCACTCTGTCAGTAACGCGTTTTAACATGATGTTAAAATGCGCTACTTCACTCAGCTTTTCCGTACATTTCTTTGGTCCACAGTGACCATACGCCAAATGGTAGTAGAGAAATTATTTCCGTGACGTATTTGGTGGGCCAGCATACCCGCCAAATATTACTATCTTCACTCTTACATATGTACAAGATATGATCGTATATCTTGTAATACTTCCTTCATTTTTTCTCCTTCTGGACTCCTTTCGTCATATCGGGTTTTCACCATATTTAAACAACCGTCCTCGTTCTGATGACGACGTAGATTCTTACAGATGTTCATTATTAATTTACGTCCCTCAACTTCTTTAAAATAGTATAATTTGACCACTCCATCTGACTCATCTTTCAATATCTCTTGATTAGACTCGGGCAAACGCGACAGCGCATCCGCTACGCAATTGTCGGTCCCTTTTACGTAACAGATGTCATAGTTAAATTGCTGTAAATACAGCGACCACCTAGTCAGTCTTTCGTGAAGTAGTTTACAATCCTTCAGATAAGTGAGCGCCTTATGGTCCGTATGAATAATCACCTTACGGTCCCATAGGTAACCCTTGAACTTTTTGAATCCCCACACGATAGCGAGACACTCTTTCTCAGAAATCATGTAGTTTCGCTCACTTTTTGATAAAGTTCGACTCGCGAACGCTATCGTCCGGTGTTCCTTATCCTCTCCTTTACCAACTTCTTGGAACAGTTCTACCCCCACCCCATAATTCGACGAATCCGTTCCCAGATGGAAGGGTAGCGATAAATCAGGATGAAATAGTATGTTAGATCTTAACAACTCGTCTTTTAATCTCTCGAAAGCGGCCTGACACCCGTCAGTCCACACAAACGGAACGTTTTTGCGTAAGAGGTTATTCAAATTTTCATCATTAAACACTTGTCCTTTTACAAATTTACGGTAAAATCCTGTTTGCCCTAGAAAACTTTTTAACTGTTTCCTAGACTTGGGTTGGTTGGTTGGTTTGGGGAAGGAGACCAGACAACGTGGTCAGCGGTCTCATCGGATTAGGGAAGGACTGGGAAGGAAGTCGGCCGTGCCCTTTCAGAGGAACCATCCCGGCATTTGCCTGGAGTGATTTAGGGAAATCACGGAAAACCTAAATCAGGATGGCCGGACGCGGGATTGAACCGTCGTCCTCCCGAATGCGAGTCCAGTGTCTAACCACTGCGCCACCCCGCTCGGTCCTAGACTTGGGTGGAGGACAATTCCTTATTGCCTCTAGTTTCTCTGGGTCCTTTGTAATACCAGCTGTGGTAATTACATGCCCTAAAAATTTCAGTTCCTACTTCACAAATTCGCATTTCTTTAGCTTTAGAGTCATTCCGCCACGGCGCAATGCTCTAAAAACTTCATCTAACAGGTCACAATGGTCATGCCAAGTGGCATTGGCCAACAATAGGTCGTCAACATATACAGTTAATCTTGAACTCAAAGCCGGTCCTAGCACTTTATCTAGGGCCCTGATGAATACGGACACAGATATATTAAGTCCAAACGGCAGTACTCTATACTGATAACACCTGCCCGCAAACAAGAAGGCGGTGTATGGCCTAGATTCTTCTTCGAGTTCTATTTGCCAGTAACTAGCCGTCAGATCGAGGCTAGTCATGAATTTAACGTCATGGAAACGTTGCAAAATGTCCTCCATACTCTCTGGTCTGTCTGTTTCACGTTGAACGACCTTATTCAACGTGCGTGCGTCAATCACAATACGCACACTACCATCCCGTTTTGCTACAATGACCAAACCGTTATTATATGGACTCGTACTTCTTTCAATCACTCCCCATTCGATCATCTTATCTATCTCCCGTTGCACTGCTTCCTTTTTGGACAGCGGTATAGCATACGGTCTCACGAAGAATGGTTCGTGCGGAATCACATGCAACTTGCATTTATATCCTTCCACAAGTCCCGGTTTGTCTGAAAACACACTGTTATTCTTCATTATTACTTCATACAGGCCTCGTCTTTGTTCGTGTGTTACGTTTGACACACCGTCTACAATACTTTCCAATTCACTTTCTACACTATTGTCAATGCAGAGATTCCTCACATTACAGTAGTTCAAATTCATACCTACGTCAATAGCATCCGGCCAGTTAACAATGTGTATAGGCTGGTATTGCCTATGCACACCGTCTCCTGCCTCGTCAAAACTAACTACTATTGTTTTATCTTGTGACGTACATGTCAAAGTTTTGCTTTCGCAATTAATCACTGCACGGCACTTTAATAGCCAATCTAACCCGATAATTACTTCCGTAGTCACGTCTGGCACGACGACACACTCTTGTTCAAATCGTGCCCCACATATCTCGAAGTGGACAAAAATCTGTTTTGTGACCGGTTTACTGGCCTTCCCAGTAGCACCGATAATTTTCACTCCTGTTACTGGCATAACTACGATGCCAGGTCTATCTTTCAGTAACTCAAATATTTTCCCAGATACAACACTTAATTCTGCACCGGTGTCAATCAACACGTTTAGTTGTAGGTCGTGCATATTAACAGACACTACTACACGTCTACACTTGTCCTCGACTGTTTCTTTATTTTCCCACAGTAAATCCTCGTCTATATCCAGGTCATTCCAGAAAAAAAACCATCCGGCTTTGATCCTAAATCCGGTTTATCTGGCGGCTTTTTCAGCCTCTGTTCACATACAGTTTTAATTTCAACACGTTTGTCCTGAGGCTTTGTCTGTAGCTTCGCCTCCAATACCGAAACCTTTTCCTGCAACTCGTCAACTAGCGAGTGTTGCTTTGCTATCATTTCACTAATTGTCACCTTCGTTGATTCCTCTTTAGCCAGATTGATCTCATCTGCCAATCTACCTGGAGAAATGTGCCCAGTAGTATCTGCAATTACTTCCTCTAGATCTGCGCAACCCACACTGTTATCGTCTGACCGTATAACGTCAGCTCTAACCTCATACACACTGTAATCTACGTGGTTTTCTACCAATCGTGTCCGGCTATCACTAAAATTTTCGCAATCTTTCTCCTTAATACTTTCGCAATGTTTAAACTGGAGGTTTGCGTCGGACGGGTCGGCTGCTTCTACCACTGAAACTTTCGGTAAGGTCTGCCGGTTAGGGCCAGAACTTTCCGTTACTACTTCAACATCCAACTCTTGCGGGACGAAACACGACCAATCTTGCTCGTGCTCCCCATTAACATCAACTATTTCTAGTAAAGTCTGCCGGTTAGGGCCAGAACTTTCTATCATTTCACAAACACTATCTTCCTGCGGGACGCGGAAAATACTGCACGCGCTCCCCATAAACACTTCTCCCATACAGGCCCCTATAATCTCTTAGTTCGTCGTATAAGCGACCGAACTGCCTTAACCAGACCTCATCCCTCTCTGCATCCCCTCGCTCGATGACGGACGTTTTATCCGACATCTGATCTTCTTTCAACACTTGCGAATCATTCTTAAACTCAATCTCCAGTTCCACTGTGGGTGTTACAGCTGCCACTTTATAATCGATTTCCGGAACACTGCTTAAATTGTTCTCACTGACAGTGAATGTATTCTCTACTGCCGTGTCTACAGCTGATCTACTACTTGTGGGCGCACTCCTTTCTCCTAATACTGGCACACTCTCCCGCCGTTGGTTATTCCATACGGAATTTTCATAACGACGACACCTCGGTTTTCTCCTGTTATTGGGCCGCCAAAACTTCTCCACGCCCGGTCGGCCCCTCACCGGCGCGGCTAATGGTTTCCCTGTCTCGTCCCAGCAGATACGCTCTCCGGATGCTGCTGAGGCGGCTTATCACACCCTCTGACGTTATTACTATTGCGCGAAGCCCGTATCACGCTAGTATGATACTGGTTTCCGTTATTCCTGTTATTATTTGCATTGTACCGATTGTTATTACGATCCGAACCATTATTGTTATTGCTGCCATGGTTGCGGTATGCATTATTCCCATGGTTATCGTTGTTGTGGTTGCTGTGGTACCCGTTGTTGTTACCACGGCCTCTACCACTGTCGCGATTATTGCGCCAATTGTCCTCGTCCTCCACTCTTTCCAGGAAATCATTTATTGTTCTGTAATTGCTTCCTACGTAGCGTTTTGTATCATCTGGAAGCTTTTTGTAGAGTTCCCAGACTATTTCGGATTCCGTGCGGCGATCACGCAAGTATTCCAACTTGCGGATCCAGCCCTCACAAAACTCCTTCATCGAACCGCGCGAATTCGCATCGAAAGGCCTCGATACGACAAATTCGCGCCAGACACTTTGCTGTTTTTGCTCTGACCAGTATTCAGCCAGAAACAAATTTTTAAATTCGTCAAAAGTCAGGTCCGTAATGTTGAGGTTTAAGCCCCAACGCTTGGCATCAGCAGCCAACACATCAATAATCGCATTAATTTTTCTCTCATTAGTCCATGATCTGGGTAAAACTCTTTCAAAATTCTTAATGAAATCCGTCGCGTGTATACCGCCTTTTTTCAAGGGGTCGAACCGCTCCTCTTTCGTCAACAATTCCGAACTATGTGCATAGATTGGCACATAGCTCTGTTTTTCGTCAAGTTTCTTTTCTAATTCCGACACTCTCGTAATTACTTGGCAAGTGGTTGTCGCAAGCGTTTCTACTTCCCTTTTTTTCTCTTCGCAGGTATTAGCCTGCTTCGTCACTTTGGTATCTACTTCGGATACTAAAGCCTTTAAAGTTTCCACCTTCTTTTGATCCTCTTTTTTCACTAATTGAATTTGTTCCGTCACCTTATTCTCGATGATCGGAGCAACTGATTCTCCTACACTTTTCTCGATTCTGCTAATTTCGGAATAAAAACGAGTATTTATGCTCGCAATTTCCGCCTGAACGCCTATCATTTCCTGTTTAATTACCGATTTCGCTATTAATCACAACAATATCTTCTTTGATTTTATCAACTTTTGTGTTAACAACTCCAACATTGTTGTTAACAACATTAATAGCTTTGTTGTGACTGTCTAGCTTTCGTTCAATTTTTTCAGACTGAGCTTCTTGCTTGGCCGATTGACTCTTGATTTCGTTAATCAAAACATTCAATAAATCAGTTAAATTCCCGGAAACTACCGGTTTTACTTCCGTAGCGGCTTCCTCTTTAATTGTCCCCCCGTATTCGTCATCAAGGGATTCGCATTTGATTTTCACTTCCGACTCCGAAACATTTTCTAAAGTGTGGAATTCCATTTCTGCTCTTTGTTGCGTTTCGGCGGTCGCGTCTTTCATGCTAGCCGCCTGTCCCTGAACAATGGGTACCGCGGTGCGCGTTCCCCACTGTTCGACCGATTGTTCCTTATCCAAGCCTACCAAATTTTGGTAATTGTTGCCTTCACTCATTTTAATAATTTTCAATATAAATGCCAAATCTCAAATCTAATTAGGATTCCTCACACTAATATTCTCGCTGACGTATCGACCATTTCGTAACCAGTACTTTGTTACGAGATCTGTACAATGCAAAATTCGTGTCCAGAACAACCTCAGATTTGAAGATTGTCCTCTCACCAGGTGGCCACGTGTAACCTCCCCCTCACTTATCGACCTTAATGACAGTGAAAAATGAAACTGCGTGTACCTAATGGGAATTTTGGAAAAGCAATCGTCACCGAAGTTAACCTGTCGGTAAAGAGGGAGGAAAGGGTTATATCTAAATGAAAGGAAAAATGCAAGTGAAACTGGTGGAAATTAATTTTGAAATAGGGATAAAGTTAATAAAGAAAGTAAATGTGCGGCCGTTACGTTAACAATCAACTAGCGGTAATTAGATATTTGAGATTTGGGGGAAATTACGGTCGCCAGTCCTATGGACAATTACTATAATAACTGAAAAAGAAAGGTTATTACACATATAATTAGCACTAGAAGCGTGGCAACTGAAGGTTGACACGTGTAGTGTGAAAACTGAAAGTTTGTCAGAAGTAATAAATTTCGCTACACTTAATTTAGCAAAAGAATTAATGAAACCGGAAAATCGAAAGTTAATTCAGTGACTGAAGTTAATAGTGAGCTTCCTTTCTGAAGCACATCGAAATACAGTTAGTCTTGGACTACCTCAACAATCATTTCTAAAGCTACTTGAATCTACGCAATTTAGAAAGAAGAGATTTAACTTTGAACTTGAATTAAACGATTCTGAACAATGAACAATAGTAAAATTTAGTACGTACCAAGCTGAGCTGCAGTCACAGGTAAGCTAAAATACGGTAACAAAACTCGCACTCTTAATTTGTGCTTGTGTAATCTAACTATTGTAGCCAGCTATGAATACTTAAATTGAACTTTGAAATTAAAGCAGTGAAATGGAATTATGCTGGCGCTTGAATTTCAACGACACTCGGGTTCATTTCGGAAAAGGAAGGGACCCTGCTTGGCAATGCAATTGGGACAATGAGCAACAAAGGTTCATGCTAAGTTGTTGTAATTTTGTGATGCAACAATTTTAAAAGCTGAGGTCTGCCATACAGTTCTGAAACTTTACGTGCTTTTAGTCTTCCTTGTTGGTTGATTGAAGGTTTGAAGCCGTCGATCGAGGAGGTGGCGACAGTCACTCATTGTCGGCCGTCGCTGTTGCAGAAGCTAGATGTTGGCGCGCCTTCTTCTCGACACGGTCACCAGGCGAAACGGGCTCTTGACGTGCGCCAGCTAATGCTTCCCGTCCGCGACACAATGTCAGAAACTATCATCGCGAGTCGATCGCAATTACATGCTGCCAAACCCCGAAAGCGTGGCAACTTGCGGGAGCGTCACACAACACACCTGCTCCACTCGCTACTCCAGCCAGACTCCCCTGTTCTGCCCGCGCTCCACGCGGCAGAGTTAACACTACCAAAGATCCTACACACTTTGATTCTTCACACGACCCATCGATGTAATCGTTCGATAGCAGTTTTCCCTAGGCAAGACCCAGCGTAAAAATACAAATAATATTTACGAAACAAACCAATTATACATCGACATAAGTGCATAAATATATATATACAAACAGTAAAACAATTACAATATATAAAGAGACAGAAATGTCATATCTTGAGGTAACAAAACAAGGAAAAGAAATAATAGTACAATAGATGGAAATAGGAGGTTATGCATTTCCGGCGTTACAAAGGGATCACAAATTTAGTATTGGAGGGCAGCGTGGAGGGTAAAAATCGTAGAGGGAGACAAGAGATGAATACAGTAAGCAGATTCAAAAGGATGTAGGTTGCAGCATGTACTCCGAGATGAAGAAACTTGCACAGGATAGAGCAGCATGGAGAGCTGCATCAAACCAGTCTGTGGACTGAAGACCACCACCACAACAACAACAACCGGAATGTATCGAGGTAAACTGACTATAACTCCTATCACGAGAATCAATTACGAAGGTATTACGCGTCTTGGAGATAGTACCATCGGACGTTATTAATAGCGGGATGAACATAAGCTCGAGAATTTGACAGAAGTATGATTGCAAACACTTACTTATTGATTAATTGTCGTTGTCGCATATGACATATACCCTAGAAGATATTTTAATCCATGTTTCACAGTTCCTTTTATTGTTAATATCCACAGTGTCATACACGCTAAGGCAGGTCGCGGATGTAGTACCAACAAAAGTCATTAGATCGCAGGCTGATCGAAAGACAGAACAGAATCCGACATTTTCTAACTGTGGAGTAAACTGTTCGAACAGTTTGAGTCCCGCTCAAACACAGTCCTACTTGAAACAACGAAAACTTAGCTGAATCAATAAAAGAGGAATTCTTCAAAAACACAAAGAGATACTTATCGTAAAATGTAACAACTGATGGTGCAACTATTCACTCTTTCATAAGGATGAAGTCATATTCATTCGTCGCAGTTCCGTGACATCCAGTGATTCAAATATCTCTTTCGATTTAAATTGATTGCAGCTTCCCACGCTGCTTGCGCTCGCTATGAGTATCAACATGGCACAGGGTCAATCACTTTGTATGACAATATGTTAAACATTCCGGGCAGCGTCGCGCACTGCCGCTGGTATATAAATAATATAAGGGATGTAGAGGCACCTTCTCGTACAGTGTAGTACGGAGCGCGCTAGCCAGTGAGTCAAACAGGTAAGCCAGACCCCAATCGAATCCACGCAGCGATTTGAATGCGTTCGGTCGCCACACAGGCCTGCCCGAGTGTGACTTTTAGGCGGTTTCCCACGCTCATTTAGGCAAATGCTGGGCGGGTTACGTCACTCTGCCTCATAGGATACAATACATAAACAGGTTGAATACAATAACAAACAGAACAGAGCACGCACGCTTCACAGACAGACGGCGCACACAGATTCCCTCCCTTAGATTACCCTGACGACTGTGGTGGCCACAAAATTAGTTAATAACATTTGCCAGATCCTGAAAAACCGGGACCCGTTCTGGACGGGATAAATGATAGGGCAAAGTAGGGGTGTGTGGAGAATATAAGTGAACACCTAAGTGCATGGAAAAGTCGATAAAATTATTTATCAAACAGTGGATGCCAAATGGTCGATGATGATGATAACCTATTAAAACGTAGGTCTTCAGGCTGTAGGCATTATAGGGCATGAGGTTCAACAGATGAAAGGATTTTGACAGTATGTGTACAAAGAACTAAGATACGATATTTATAACGATGGAACGAGAACAGTAGCAGGAAAGTATTTAGCGTATGTTGTCACCGATATATCAAGGGCCGCTACAGTCTGGAGCATTGTCTCGGTTGCGAATATTGCAACAGAACGACCTGCATGTCTAACGTTTGAAAGTTGTTGAGCATTTTTTAAATACTGTGTCTGTGGTGTTATGTAAATGTAGTCTCTGCAGTAAGTAATTTTGTCAAATTGTATCGTGAAGTGGTCCCGGAAAAATTGTTATTAGAGACAGAAGTAGTCATGTCATGAGTCGATGACACTAGCAATTACAGGCTCCGATGAGGTAAGCAGGGTACAGGATCAAGTATTGCTGGCTCTGATTAATTATGTTATTGCGCTTATGAAGATCTATTAATAATAAATTGGAGGTTATTCAGAGTTACATGGGATGAAATTGCAGGGTACGGAGAAGAGGAAATGTTATGCATTGCATCCGCAAATATCACGGCAGAGTGGCTGTGCAATTAAAGTGCAGGAGAAATTATATTGCACAGATCAGTAAAAACAGTAATAGCAGAGCCTGCAGTGAAACGTAAAATGAACAAAATAGTTCCCTTCATTAAAGTTGTGGTTTCAGTGTAGGAAGAAATGAATCATTGAAAAGTTTTCATACAGGCCTTTATTAAATTTCATACAGGCCTTTATTAAATTTCTTCGATTCAAGAAGAAATTTCACTATTGTAACTTCAAGTTGTGTTTTATGGGGTCAAGGATTATAAAGGAAACAAAAGAAAAAGTCTTCAAAACTATTATTAGAGGAACTATGACATATGGATCAAAAGTACAGACAGTTAAATTCCAATTAATGAAAAGAGATGGTAACTCAGTAGGACTTCTGGAAACGGCTCGCCGGAATATCCAAACGGGAAAGTGACAGAAATGCAGGCACCAAGAATAAAATAAATCTCACAAGCTCAATTATTGATTTTATGGAAGAAACACAACTCGTACTGCATGGACATACGAAAGGGATGTCAGAGGAGAGGTGGCCACATTGGATCATGGGATGAGAACCACCAGGAAGAAAAAGAGGGAGATCACTAGCCACAAGAATACAAGGAATGCCGAAGAAAAAACACTAAACAAAATTAACTGGCAGACGAGGACAAAGGATGAATGAAAGCTAAACTTGGTGTATAATCTTGGGTGGCAGGAAAATGCAAATATATAATACTTTAGACAAACTGTTTCCAAGTCAAGATGTCGCCTTAAACAATAATCAGATTGACACATGGAATATTACTGACAATATTACCTCATTTTCTTATTAAAAGTAGATAAAAACTCACTTTTGACCGAAACGGAAGGAGCAACGATCAGGAATAACGGGATAGTACTATAATTCCCACACTAGCCTAAAGGTCATTTAGACTGGGTTCTAACTTTTCATTTTCGCGTAACTTCTGCATTCAACATCATTAACGATCTGCCATATTAATGATACTCAGGCGTGGGCCTGTGGTTTGCCCTTATCCCTTATACAACAGTTTTCAACAACGACGCATGTCTTTCTTGCCATTGCTCAGAATGTTCCTTCCATAAATTGCAAGCCTCTCTCTTGCTGCAATCTATATTTTTTAATGTTCAAGATGCGTTTTACCATTTATGTTAAATCTCCTTCAGTGGGTCTAATCTGGAATATTGCAGTTTTGTTTTTATGTACGATACCATTCTATCACATCGATTAATTGTGTTATTTATCAGGTATTTTCACATGCCACTGACTCCACGGACCATGGACATACTACTGTTCCTGGAAAATTGAGTCAATTACTCCCAAGATGGGTGAGATTTAGAGCTCAGGTAAATAAGGAGACAGTAGTGCCATGCACAGTGGATACTGGCATATGATTTGTAAGAGTATTACGTTTTGATCACGCACCGTAATGCGACTGGATTTCGTAGTTATACCGATTCATTACAAAAACCCTACTCTGAGTTGTCTGAGTAATACACTACTGGCCATTAAAATTGCTACACCAAGAAGAAATGCAGATGATAAACGGGTATTCATTGGACAAACATATTATACTAGAACTGACTTGCGATTACATTTTCACGCAATTTGGGTGCCTAGATCATAAGAAATCAGTACCCAGAACAACCACCTCTGGCCGTAATAACGGCCTTGATACGCCTGGGCATTGAGTCAGAGTTTGGATGGCGTGTACAGGTACAGCTACCCATGAAGCTTCAACACGATACCACACTTCATCAAGAGTAGTGACTGGCGTATTGTGACGAGCCAGTTGCCCGGCCACCATTGAGCAGACGTTTTCAGTTGGTGAGAGGTCTGGAGAATGTGCTGGCCAGGGCAGCAGTCGCACAGTTTCTGTATCCAGAAAGGCCCGTACAGGACCTGCAACATGCGGTCGTGCATTATCCTGCTGAAATGTAGGGTTTCGCAGGGATCGAATGAAGGGTAGAGCCACGGGTCGTAACACATATGAAATGTAACGTCTACTGTTCAAAGTGCTGTCAGTGCGAACAAGAGGTGACCGAGACGTGTAACCAACAGGACCCCACCCCACCACGCCCGGTGATACGCCAGTATCGCGATGACGAATACACGCTTCCAATGTACGTTCACCGCGATGTCGCCAAGCACGGATGCGACTATCATGATGCTGTAAAGAGAACCTGGATTCGTCCGAAAAAATGAAGTTTTTTCATTCGTGCACCCAGATTCGTCGTTGAGTAGACCATCGCAGGCGCTCCTGTCTGTGATGCAGCGTCAAGGGTAACCGCAGCCATGGTCTCCGAGCTGATAGTCCATGCTGCTGCAAACGTCGTCGAACTGTTCGTGCAGATGGTTGCTGTCTTGCAAACGTCCCCATCTGTTGACTCAGGGATCGAGACGCGGCTGCACTATCCGTTACAGCCATGCGGATAAGATGCCTGTCATCTCGACTGTTAGTGACACCAGGCCGTTGGGATCCAGCACGGCGTTCCGTATTACCCTCCTGAACCCACCGATTCCATATTCAGCTAACAGTCATCGGATCTCGACCAACGCGAGCAGCAATGTCGCGATACGATAAACCGCAATCGCGATAGGCTACAATTCGACCTTTATCAAAGTCGGAAACGTGATGGTACGCATTTCTCCTCCTTACACGAGGCCTCACAACAACGTTTCACCAGGCAACGCCTGTCAACTGCTGTTTGTGTATGATAAATCGGTTGGAAACTTTTCTCATGTCAGCACGTTGTAGGTGTCTCCACCGGAGCCAACCTTGTGTGAATGCTCTGAAAAGCTAATCATTTGCATATCACAGCATCTTCTTCCTGTCGGTTAAATTTCGCGTCTGTAGCACGTGCCTCAGC
The DNA here is from genome assembly GCF_021461385.2 of Schistocerca piceifrons. Classification (NCBI taxonomy): domain Eukaryota; kingdom Metazoa; phylum Arthropoda; class Insecta; order Orthoptera; family Acrididae; genus Schistocerca; species Schistocerca piceifrons. The sequence goes on from NC_060141.1 coordinate 93,792,582, forward strand.
GATACAGATGACCGTACCGTAGGTGCGACCACAACGGAGGGGTATCTGTTGAGAGGCCAGACAAACGTGTGGTTCCTGAAGAGGGGTAGCTGCCTTTTCAGTAGTTGCAGGGACAACAGTCTGGATGATTGACTGATCTGGCCTTGTAACATTAACCAAAACGGCCTTGCTGTTCTGGTACTGCGAACGGCTGAAAGCAAGGGGAAACTACAGCCGTAATTTTTCCCGAGGACATGCAGCTTTACTGTATGAGTAAATGATGATGGCGTCCTCTTGGGTAAAATATCCGGAGGTAAAATAGCCCCCCATTCGGATCTCCGGGCGGGGACTACTCATGAGGACGTCGTTATCAGGAAAAAGAAAACTGGCGTTCTACGGATCGGAGCGTGGAATGCCAGATCCCTTAATCGGGCAGGTAGATTAGAAAATTTAAAAAGGGAAATTGATAGGTTAAAGTTAGATATTGTGGGAATTAGTGAAGTTCGGTGGCAGGAGGAACAAGACTTTTGGTCAGGTGATTACAGGGTTATAAATACAAAATCAAATAAGGGTAATGCAGGTGTAGGTATAATAATGAATAAAAAATAGGAGTGCGGGTAAGCTACTACAAACAGCATAGTGAACGCATTATTGTGGCCAAAATAGACACAAAGCCCATGCCTACTACAGTAGTACAAGTTTATATGCCAACTAGCTCTGCAGATGAAGAAGAAATTGAAGAAATGTATGACGAGATAAAAGAAATTATTCAGGTGGTGAAGGGAGACGAAAATTTAATAGTCATGGGTGACTGGAATTCGTCAGTAGGAAAAGGGAGAGAAGGAAACATAGTAGGTGAATATGGATTGGGGGGAAGAAATGAAAGAGGAAGCCGCCTTGTAGAATTTTGCACAGAGCATAACTTAATCATAGCTAAAACTTGGTTCAAGAGTCATAAAAGAAGGTTGTATACCTGGAAGAATCCTGGAGATACTAAAAGGTATCAGATAGATTATATAACGGTAAGACGGAGATTTAGGAACCAGGTTTTAAATTGTAAGACATTTCCAGGGGCAGATGTGGATTCTGACCACAATCTATTGGTGATGAACTGCAGATTGAAACTGAAGTAACTGCAAAAAGGTGGGAATTTAAGGAGATGGGACCTGGATAAACTGAAAGAACCAGAGGTTGTAGAGAGTTTGAGGGAGAGCATAAGGGAACAATTGACAGGAATGGGAGAAAGAAATACAGTAGAAGAAGAATGGGTAGCTCTGAGGGATGAAGTAGTGAAGGCAGCAGACGATCAAGTAGGTAAAAAGACGAGCGCTAATAGAAATCCTTGGGTAACAGAAGAAATATTGAATTTAATTGATGAAAGGAGAAAATATAAAAATGCAGTAAATGAAGCAGGCAAAAAGGAATACAAACGTCTCAAAAATGAGATCGACAGGATGTGCAAAATGGCTAAGCAGGGCTGGCAATAGGACAAATGTAAGGATGTAGAGGCTTGTCTCACTAGGGGTAAGATAGATACTGCCTACAGGAAAATTAAAGAGACCTTTGGAGAGAAGAGAACAACTTGTACGAATATCAAGAGCTCAGATGGCAACCCAGTTCTAAGCAAAGAAGGGAAGGCAGAAAGGTGGAAGGAGTATATAGAGGGTTTATACAAGGGCTATGTACTTGAGGACAATATTATGGAAATGGAAGAGGATGTAGATGAAGACGAAATGGGAGATAAGATACCGCGTGAAGAGTTTGACGGAGCACTGAAAGACCTGAGTCGAAACAAGGCTCCGGGAGTAGACAACATTCCATTAGAACTACTGATGGCCTTGGGAGAGCCAGTCATGACAAAACTCTACCATCTGGTGAGCAAGAAGTATGAGACAGGCAAAATACCCTCAGACTTCAAGAAGAATATAATAATTCCAATCCCAATGAAAGCAGGTGTTGACAGATGTGAAAATTACCGAACTATCAGTTTAATAAGTCACAGCTGCAAAATGCTAACACCAATTCTTTACACACGAATGGAAAAACTGGTAGAAGCGGACCTCGGGGAAAATCAGTTTGGATTCCGTAGAAATGTTGGGACACGTGAGGCAATACTAACCTTACGACATATCTTAGAAGAAAGATTAAGAAAAGGCAAACCTACGTTTCTGGCATTTGTAGACTTAGAGAAAGCTTTTGACAATGTTGACTGGAATACTCTCTTTCAAATTCTGAAAGTGGCAGGGGTAAAATACAGGGAGCGAAAGGCTATTTACAATTTGTACACAAACCAGAGGGCTGTTATAAGAGTCGAGGGGCACGAAAGGGAAGCGGTGGTTGGGAAAGCAGTGAGACAGGGTTGTAGTCTCTCCCCGATGTTATTTAATCTGTATATTGAGCAAGCAGTAAAGGATACAAAAGAAAAATTCGGAGTAGGTATTAAAATTCATGGAGAAGAAGTAAAAACTTTGAGGTTCGCCGATGACATTGTAATTCTGTCAGAGACAGCAAAGGACTTGGTAAAGCAGTTGAACGGAATGAACAGTGTCTTGAAAGGAGGATATGAGATGAACATCAACAAAAGCAAAACAAGGATAATGGAATGTAGTCAAATTAAATCGGGTGATGCTGAGGGAATTAGATTAGGAAATGAGACACTTAAAGTAGTGAAGGAGTTTTGCTACACTCCTGGAAATGGAAAAAAGAACACATTGACACCGGTGTGTCAGACCCACCATACTTGCTCCGGACACTGCGAGAGGGCTGTACAAGCAATGATCACACGCACGGCACAGCGGACACACCAGGAACCGCGGTGTTGGCCGTCGAATGGCGCTAGCTGCGCAGCATTTGTGCACCGCCGCCGTCAGTGTCAGCCAGTTTGCCGTGGCATACGGAGCTCCATCGCAGTCTTTAACACTGGTAGCATGCCGCGACAGCGTGGACGTGAACCGTATGTGCAGTTGACGGACTTTGAGCGAGGGCGTATAGTGGGCATGCGGGAGGCCGGGTGGACGTACCGCCGAATTGCTCAACACGTGGGGCGTGAGGTCTCCACAGTACATCGATGTTGTCGCCAGTGGTCGGCGGAAGGTGCACGTGCCCGTCGACCTGGGACCGGACCGCAGCGACGCACGGATGCACGCCAAGACCGAAGGATCCTACGCAGTGCCGTAGGGGACCGCACCGCCACTTCCCAGCAAATTAGGGACACTGTTGCTCCTGGGGTATCGGCGAGGACCATTCGCAACCGTCTCCATGAAGCTGGGCTACGGTCCCGCACGCCGTTAGGCCGTCTTCCGCTCACGCCCCAACATCGTGCAGCCCGCCTCCAGTGGTGTCGCGACAGGCGTGAATGGAGGGACGAATGGAGACGTGTCGTCTTCAGCTATATGAGTCGCTTCTGCCTTGGTGCCAATGATGGTCGTATGCGTGTTTGGCGCCGTGCAGGTGAGCGCCACAATCAGGACTGCATACGACCGAGGAACACAGGGCCAACACCCGGCATCATGGTGTGGGGAGCGATCTCCTACACTGGCCGTACACCACTGGTGATCGTCGAGGGGACACTGAATAGTGCACGGTACATCCAAACCGTCATCGAACCCATCGTTCTACCATTCCTAGACCGGCAAGGGAACTTGCTGTTCCAACAGGACAATGCACGTCCGCATGTATCCCGTGCCACCCAACGTGCTCTAGAAGGTGTAAGTCAACTACCCTGGCCAGCAAGATCTCCGGATCTGTCCCCCATTGAGCATGTTTGGGACTGGATGAAGCATCGTCTCACGCGGTCTGCACGTCCAGCACGAACGCTGGTCCAACTGAGGCGCCAGGTGGAAATGGCATGGCAAGCCGTTCCACAGGACTACATCCAGAATCTCTACGATCGTCTCCATGGGAGAATAGCAGCCTGCATTGCTGCGAAAGGTGGATATACACTGTACTAGTGCCGACATTGTGCATGCTCTGTTGCCTGTGTCTATGTGCCTGTGGTTCTGTCAGTGTGATCATGTGATGTATCTGACCCCAGGAATGTGTCAATAAAGTTTCCCCTTCCTGGGACAATGAATTCACGGTGTTCTTATTTCAATTTCCAGGAGTGTATTTAGGGAGTAAAATAACTGTTGATGGTCGAAGTAGAGAGGATATAAAATGTAGACTGGCAATGGCAAGGAAAGCGTTTCTGAAGAAGAGAAATTTGTTAACATCGAGTATAGATTTAAGCGTCAGGAAGTCGTTTCTGAAAGTATTTGTATGGAGTGTAGCCATGTATGGAAGTGAAACGTGGACGATAACTAGTTTGGACAAGAAAAGAATAGAAGCTTTCGAAATGTGGTGCTGCAGAAGAATGCTGAAGATAATGTGGGTAGATCACGTAACTAATGAGGAGGTATTGAATAGGATTGGGGAGAAGAGAAGTTTGTGGCACAACTTGACTAGAAGAAGGGATCGGTTCGTAGGACATGTTTTGAGGTATCAAGGGATCACAAATTAGCATTGGAGGGCAGCGTGGAGGGTAAAAATCGTAGAGGGAGACCAAGAGACGAATACACCAAGCAGATTCAGAAGGATGTAGGTTGCAGTAGGTACTGGGAGATGAAGAAGCTTGCACAGGCTAGAGTAGCATGGAGAGCTGCATCAAACCAGTCTCAGGACTGAAGACCACTACAACAACATCAGCACGTCATGATCGTGGTGTAGCAATTTTAATAGCCAGTAGTGTATTTACTTGTACAATATGCACTAGCTTAGCGCCCGCTCCTTCCCTAGTGTAGACTGTGTGGTCTACATGGACTTCTTTTGTTTTTCTTAAATATAGTTTTTATGCTGGTCGCCAATTGCTACACCTTCTAAATTATCCACGCTAATTAAGGCCGTGGTCTTTTCCGAATGTACTTCCGACCAAAGGTGATTCTGTTAACTTGAGTCTAATGTTTTTGCTAATCATGCCTAACACATATTTATTTATGTCTAACCGAGAAGTGAAATACCTGAGGCGTGGCGGCTTTCTCGCAATATATCGATATCACTTTCTCATGATCTTTGAGTAACATGTTGCCGTTGGAGCGCAGTGCCCTCCGGTGTGGCGGCTCCGGTCGTGGTGGACGATTTATTTTGTTTGTTTTCTTTTTATCTCATTTTGTTCGTTATTGCTCGTTCCATTTGTTCGGGGAGGATGTCACATGACACCAATTCAAGTTCGTCGTTGATCCTTTTACTCAGTTTTTTGTTACGGACGACTAATCCTGTGACCACACACGGCTGTTGGGCGGTATGAGCTGAGGAACGAAGCTGTAACGAGCTTATCCTGGAGCTTCTTCACCGTGGTGCTAGCTGCTGCCGGGCACCAATACTGGGGTGATGTTACCGTGTGTAAGTTGAGTACCAATTTGGCTATTGTTGTGACTTTTCAGAAGAGCGCCGAGCTGTCAGAGATGTGTTCACTGTCATTTTGGTCCGTCTTTCTTCTGTTTGTTGGGTACGGACGCCTGTGTCTCCGTGGTATTCGAAGGGCGATGAGATTGCAAGATCTGGAAGACATTTTTGACTCATTGGCTGATATCTTATTATAATTTGTTTTATATGTTAATTTTATTTATCCGTGGTGCTTGTGAACCATTAGCCAGTGTAAAGCGCCGTTTTCCGGAAGAAAGCTTATGTTTAAGGTTGGCGGTGTGCATTGGTGTATGCGTCACCTGTTCTTGTCTTCTGATTTTTCAGGTAAATTATTGGTCATATAATTTTCAGTTCGAGGCGCAGTGAAATTTTTAGTTTTACCACGGATGTATAATTGTTCGCCGCGCGGGGTAACCGTGCGGTCTTAGGAGCCTTGTCACGGTCCGACAGACTCGCCCCGCCGGAGGTTCGTGTCCTCCCTCGGGCATGGGTGCGTGCGTGTGTTGTCCTTAGCGTAAGTCAGTTTAAGTTATATTAAGTAGTGTGTAACCTTACGGACCGATGACCTTAGCAGTTTGGTCCCATAAGCCCTTACAACAAATTTCCAAATTTTTTAAAATTGTTCATGTCAGAATGTGCGTCGGTTTTTTTCCTGCGATATTTATAACTTGATTTCATTTTTCTGATTTCCTTGAAGCTAATACTAAAGGTCTATGCTGTCTAAAAGATTATACAGTGCGTCTGTTATACTTAAGTGGCTCAAATAAATTTTAGTCTGTTCCAGGACGCATCTGTTCTCTCCGAACTGTTATGAACTAATGTGTGTACGGATGAACTTCGTATGTCATGCGAGTGTCCTTGTGGCTGCTTTAATGGTTGTCTTAAAAAAAAGAGATATTACGATTTTATAGCTGAAATTACTTTTTTTAAATATTTGTAGCTGGTTTCTAAAATTTTTTAGTTGTCACGGGTTTTGGTAAGAGCCCAGATTAATTACTTCTACCCTAAGAGTTATTTATTTGATGCACGGCTGTGTGTTGGAAGTCAAATTAAAATCACTTTTGCTGCAGGGATCTGTCGTTAATATTCTTTTGTGTCTTATTACTGATATGTGTTACCCAGAATCGGGCCCCACTTACGAACAGTCAGCTTTCTTAGCCTGGTGTTTGCGTCATTAGGAGTGCATACACTCGCCAGCTCTTGCCGCTGCCTGGCTTTCTCGCTGTTTCCTCCGTCACTTCAAGCAGATCTGAATGTGCGTTGGGATCCCAACATACCTTAATCTGTTGTAACATGTGTTATTGGTAAATGTGTTAAATATTCTATTGATGTGTGTTTCTGGGCTCAGAATTATCTTGCCTAGATATTGGTGTTAAACTGTTTTTCATTGTTTCAAGTATGGTTTTAGTCTTTTATCAGTCAAGTTTAAGTCACGTTTTATTCTCACTATTTGGCAGTTAAGGCCCTTCTGATCTGTTCTGGTACTGATATTTCGATTTCCACCTGATTTTATTACTACTTTAGCCTTATTTAAATGTTTTATATAGACCATGTCCTGCCTTAAAGAATATTAAGTCATCTTGGGCTAAAGTTAACTTTAAATTTTCTGTACTTTATTTAAATTGGCATTGAATTTTAAATGAATCTCATTGCTTGGGCTTTTAATTAATTAAAAAAGCGTTTAATGGCTGCTATGTGACTGAAACTGTGCAGAGAAAATGTGTGTACCAGTGAATGAAGTGTGTAAACTCTCCACTAGTCTAGCCCTTCCTGGTTTTCCTACCCGGCTGAGTTAAATGTCATGATTATCACATTTCAGTACAAATTTTCATAGATTTAGTAATACATTTTTTTAATGTAACGAAATACTGTCTTAAAAATATTTTACTCCCATAGGGGCTAAAATTCCAAAAACACTGACACACGTTTTTTTTAAATTTCTAATCAAGAAGTCAAATACCAATTTTCATAGATGTAGCTTTAAAAATGTTTTAGTAGTTCTGTAATAATGATTTATTTTCAAAGAAAACGTGCACCGATCATTTTATGCTCTTAGTAGTTGAATTTCCAAAAATGTTGAAACATTTTTTTCTTTTTTTAATTTCTGACCGAGAAACCAGATACCAGTTTTCGTCGTTATAGCTTAAAACTTACGATAATAGCAGCACATTTTGTAAAAGGTTTGCAACAGCTATTTCACCTTAGGAGTTTAATTTCGAACAACCTCTTCTTAAACGACTTATAAACACTATAAGACCGATACCCTCTGAAAATTTTAAGTTTCTCTCTTTAGTGGTCTGGGCTGGGTGATGATGACACAGGGAGCGAGTGAGACAGTCAGTCTGACATTGCCTTTTGTATATAGAGATTTCTTTTGAAGTATGTTCTAGTTGCCCTTTTAAGTAGATGTGTTTTAGTAACATTTTTCATTTCCTTTGGCAATTTATTGTAAATCTAGCTAACCAGTTGCTGCATTCGCATATCAGTAGTTTTGTTAAGATGAGTGATGGTGAGTAAGGAAGCTATTGTATGCATGTGGAATACCATCAGCTGCCCTCATGTGTCTGCCTGTTCGGGTAAGCATAGCTCATTATGTGTGCCCCGCTTTCCCCCCCTCCCAGGCTGTTCCAAAGCACAATGTGTTGGCAAACGCAGTGTCGCTGCTGAGCAGTGTGTATAGAGGAGCATGGGCTGGAGCGTGTGTCTATGCATTTTGCTTCTGAAGTGGTTACACATTACACTGCGCACACATTGTGTCACAAATAGTGTGGAAGTATGGATTAAACACACTGAAGATTGTATAAGCATGGTAGTCATTACTATGAATCATCTCACACGGCAGATATCAACCAATAAATACATTTCTAGAAATATGATAAAGATCTAAAGTCAGTGTGTGTGTGTGTGTGGGTGTGTGTGTGAGAGAGAGAGAGAAAGAGAGAGAGAGAGAGAGAGAGACGGAGAGGGAGAAAGCTAACAGGCAATTAATCATCAAGTGGCCGCGAGAATCTTAATGATTTTGTAAAGAGTAAGTAGCTTTTGCAGGGAGTAAATATTTTTCCCTAATTCGCGTAATACCCTTCAAATCAATAAGTGTCCTGTACTACACACTTTCCCGGGTAGCCGACGTTCTCCTTCAGTGCTTAAGCTCTCTCTATACCAAATGTAATCGAAATAGTTTCAGCGCTTCGTGAAAACGTAACACAGTTACTTTCGCGTTTGAAATATTTGTATGGATAAAACGTTCAATTGCGTTGTCTTTGTTTAGCGTGGTCCGATTTTGATGCAACACAGCCTGTACGGTACCCAAAGCTATGCTCAAGTTATCTGTGAAAACTCCGTGAAACTTCGTAGCTTTGGAGATCAGTCTTTTCAAACAGAAAAAGAGACAGAAAGGACGGTTTGAAACAGAACTTTAAATCTCAATATCTTTATTTGCTTGTTGCGATTGTGGTTACATAAAGCGTATACGGTGTCCCCAGTCATGCTCAAGGTATCTGCGAAAAGCTCATGAAAATTCGTCAAAGAGACAAACAAGATGACGCGACAGTTTTACTGTTTTATTATTAGTCTACATTTTATTTCTGACAGAAAATGGTGTTTTGAAGTTTCAGTTTTCCCTTGATAGATGCGAGTCCAGACTGGCAATCGGCCATTATTTTGTACAGAAGTATTAATGAAAGGCTTACTGATGTTTTCCATGTAGTATCATTTTTAGTGTTGTGTAAGTTACGTTCTGTACCTGCAAAAAAAAAAAAAAAAAAAAAAAAAAAAAAAATGAAATGTTGCATTGTTGGCCGGGAGGCCCCATGCGGGGAAGTTCGGCCGCCGTATTGCAAGTCCTCTTTAGTTGACGCCACTTCGGCGACTTGAGAGTTTTTTTTATCTCATTTTGTTCTAGATTGTTCTTTGAATTTGTTCGTAGCGGACGTCCGATGACGCCTGGTCAGGTTGATCGTTGATTCGTTCACTCATTTTTTTTGTTACAGAGGGTAGCTAAACCCTCTGACCGAACACGCTGAACTACCGTGCCGGCACGCGAGTCAATGATGATGAAAGACACACAACACCCTGTCATCACAAGGCAAAGAAAATCCCCGACCCCGCCGGGAATCGAAACTTGTACTCCGTGCGCGGGAAGCGAGAAAGCTACCGCAAGACCACGAGCTGCGAACTGTAGCTTGAAGAGACTGCACATCTCACATATTAAATATAGGAAGGTTTCGAGAGAGTTCTCAAATTTTTCGATAAAACATCTACGTCACTGCAACAATGTTTGACAGTCTGGCTGCTGAGATATAAAAGAAATGACATTTACGCCATCTACTACTAGGTTATTAACGTCCGAGCACAATCTCTATTTGGAAAATAATGAAACGAACGGATGTATTCAAGCACGCAGGTGATAATCGGAGTCGGCGAGTACTTTCTCACAACTGCAAGGTATAAACTGCTGAATAAAATGGGGGAGAGGTGATGGACGTTAATCGAGACCAGCGGGCTCATAAATATTTACGCGGCTGAGTCAGCGGCCCGCGCAGATAGTCGTATAATGCTGGCAATTAGTCCTCCCGTATGCAGATGTGTGCGGTTGAGTCACGTCCGCAGAATCTGTCCACTCTCCCGCGAGGCCCCCTATTATGCGCGCTCGCTTTGGCCGCGACCCCGCCTCAGCTGACAGATCCTTCGCCGCACGTCCGCGTCGTCGACGCCGGCGAGGCGTTGCCGTCTGCAAGAGTGACGTGCGACGGCGCGAAAGTCGTGGAAACCACACACACGCGCAGCTGCAGTGCGGAAGGCGCGTGCGTGCCGCAGATGTTATCGCCGAGTCGACTTACGACGTAACTGAGGCTCCCGCCCAAGCCAAAAGGGATTTAAGGCGTTAATTAGCTTAGGCAACACGAGACGACGATGTTCCGGTGGCGTGCGCCAACACAGCGGGAGTGCCGTCTGACTAGCGGACGAAGTCACGCGTGTTTCATTACGCGGGAAATGAAATAATGTAATTGCAGCGTATTCTTCCTTAGTACTGGGGGTGGGGGTGGGGGGTGAGAGCATGTGGTAGGAGGGGGGGGGGGGAAGAAGACTGTGGTTCCGCCACAGAGCTGCAAAGACACAGCACAGGAATTTATGTAATAACATATTCTCTCTTACATGAAAAAGAAAATAACGCTTCAAATAATGTAACAACATACGGAAATTGATTTGCCTTTAGCAACGAATCCAGGTGCATTTTGGACATTGACGATGCCGTATGTGTGTTTATCTGTAGACGTCCTCGAAGGTGCCTCATTCCTGTGATTGATGAATGATACACTGCCGCTCAACCAATCGTGCGCTCATCTGGATGACCTATGCATTCTATGGCACACACTGTTCTCTGATTGTGCGACTGAATTAACACGCAGTTGAGGATGTATACACGGTGTAAGTAGGCTGTTTAGGTTCTTATATTGGTAACGCCACCGTCACGTAGCGCTCTGTATGAAAATTACTGGCTGTGCTGTGTGCAGTCTGTGGCTGGTTTGCAATGTTGTTGGCTATTGTAGTGTTGGGCAGTTGGCTGTTAACAGCGCGTAGCGTTGCGAAGTTGGAGGTGAGCCGCCAGCAGTGGTGGATGTGGGAGAGAGATGGCGGAATTTTGAGAGCGGATGATCTGGACGTATGTCCATCAGGAACAGTACATTTGTAAGACTGGATGTCATGAGCTGCTATCTATATATTATGACGTTTGAACACTGTTAAGGTAAATACATTGTTTGTTCTCTATCAAAATCTTTCATTTGCTAACTATGCCTATCAGTAGTTAGTGCCTTCAGTAGTTTGAATCTTTTATTTAGCTGGCAGTAGTGGCGCTCGCTGTATTGCAGTAGTTCGAGTAACGAAGATTTTTGTGAGGTAAGTGATTCATGAAAGGTATAGGTTATTGTTAGTCAGGGCCATTCTTTTGTAGGGATTTTTCAAAGTCAGATTGCGTTGCGCTAAAAATATTGTGTGTCAGTTTAGTGTTGATCAGAATAGGTAAAGAGCGAAATGTCAGAGCACGTTCAGTTCCGCTCAGCTGTTTGAAAATCAAATAACGTAGGGGCTTACCAGCACAGTAAGCCATTAATTTTTCTAAGGTTACAACGGCAGTAGTAGAGAAGAGGTATTGAGAGGATTTTCTACATTTACGAGGCGTGTTTTTTTCAGTAAGTACCGTTTTGAAATTAAAAAAACAACGTGCTAAGATAACTCAATAATTTTATTTTTACATGAAATCCTGTACCTTAATCTACTTTTCTACGTAATTTCCGTCAATATTGAGGCACTTGTCATAACGTTGTACCACTTTTTGAAAACTCTCCTCATAGAAATCTGCCGCCCGACTTGTAACCACTGCGTCACCACTGCTTTGACTTCGTCAATCGTCTTGAAGTCGCTGACCGCCCATGTGTTTCTTCAAGTGCAGGAACAGATGGTAGTCACTGGGCGCAAGATCGGGGCTGTTCGGAGGATGATCTAGAGTTTCCCATCGAAAAGATGTGATGAGATCTTTGGTCTGATTCGTCACATGCAGACGGGCATTGCCTTGCAGCAAAACGATGCTCTTGCTCAACTTCCATGGACTGTTGCTTTGATTCTGGTGTGACGTAGGCCACTCATGTTTCATCGCCAGTAACAATTTGGCTTAAGAAATTATCACCGTCGTTGTGGTACCGCTCAAGGAAAGTCAATGCACTGTATAAACGTTTGGTTTTGTGCACATCCGTCAACATTTTCGGTACCCAAAGTACGCACAATTTTCGGTAATTCAAGCGCTCGGTCACAATGCCATACAAATGGCTGTGAGCACTATGGGACTTAACATCTGAGGGCATCAGTCCCCTAGAACTTAGAACTACTTAAACCTAACTAACCGAAGGACATCACACACATCCATGCCCGAGGCCCGATTCGAACCTGCGGTCGTAGCGGTCGTGCGGTTCCAGACTGAAGCGCCTAGAACCGCTCGGTCACACCGGCCGGCACAATGCCACACAAAACACTACAAGAAACATTAGGAAAGTCATCCCGCAAGGAGGAAATCGTAAAGCGTCTCTCACCTTATTGTCTACTTCCTGCACCAAACTCCGTTGTTCATCATGCACATTTCTGCGGCCATCTTTAAATGCTCTCACCCACTTTCTTACCATTCCGTCATTCATAATGTTTTCTCCGTAAACTGCACAGATCTCACGATGAATATCGATCGCTTTTAGGACTTAAGCACTAAGAAATCTTATAACAGTTCGTAGTTCACAGTCGGTGGGACTCACGGCTATCGGAGGCACCTTAAACACTCAGTATACAACATAAACAAGGAAGAATCAGACTGTAATGGCGTTAGTGCGTACATTAATGTACAGGCTTTCATGTAAAAATAAAATTATTGAGATATCTTAGCGCGTCTTTTTTAAATTTCAAAGCGGTACTTACTTAAAAAACACGCCTCGTATATTTACTGATCATAAAACGTATATATGTTATTAGATTAATTTCTCTGTCTAGACGATAGTCTGCAATCGCGTAGAATTTGGGTTCGCAGTCTAAAAGATATTGTATTGGGAAGATGCAAGTTCATCGTGATAGGTATTGGGAGACGCAAGTTCAACCTGATAGATTTAACTACGCATATCGAAAATATGAACGTTAGAAGTTTACCTAGCACGCAAAGTATTGGCATGCGTGAACCAACGTAAAGGTGTGAGAAGTGTGGGGGACGTTTCCATGTCGCATACGAGGCGAATCAAAACATTTCACATGTCAGTGGAGAAAATTACTTTTTTAAACATCAATTACATACTTATACACGACGTTGTACTATCTTAGGCCTCTGTGCATAGTCAAAATTTTTTCCTGCGATTATATTCCTCCTCTGCAGTGCAGGTGTGTAATGCCTGAAAAATATCAGTGTATCCCCTTATCATCTTCATCGGACCTAAAACGATTCCCAGCAGTACATCTCCTTAGATACGCGAAAAGGCGGTAGTAAGTGTTCAAAACCTGATTGATAGTCAGGATGTCCACAGAATTTTTACTTCACGTCAAATGGTTAGGCGACCGCTCGCGATAAGCAGGAAATCCGGATTGGACGCCCGCCATGCTTTTCTCAGCTTGGCTCCCCAAGCGGCCGCTAATGATACACTGGTACGTTTTACCGTTGTCTCGCTTCTACCTCCCCTCTCAGTTTGGCGGCTAGTGTCGCTTTAGGCTTAAATCGGCTCTGACTACAACCTGCGACGTATCGCTCCCACAGGGATCTCGAAGACAAAATTAGATTAATTATAGCTCACATAGAACAGCGTTGAAAATTAGGTGGGCTGATAAGATAAGGAATGAGGATGTTCTCCACAGAATGGGCGAGCAAAGGGATGTATGGAAGATACTAACAAGATGGATAAACTATAAACATATGTAAGAACGAACATAATCCTAAAATTACGGGGCTGCATCACTGAACAAACATCTGACACAAAGCAATGAAGAACATGGTTATGTGTTCATTCAACATGATAAAAATCTTGTTGTGTCTTGAGAATAGTAATGGGTTAATATACCACTGGAGCAGTACTGTGTGCTAATTACGAACATTTGCGGAATCTCTTACAATATAGCATGTTGTTCTGGACAAATAAAACTTTAGCAAAACTCAGCAACAAGCAATAATTATTCGTAATAGTGAATTTTTTGGGTACATTTTCAAGAATTCTCCAGTAAGACGAAGTTAAGGATACTAACCAGTAGTTTTGCAGGTCTCATACTGAAGAAAGAAAGGGGTAAAACTGAAGAAATGGATCAGCTGGCAGGCTGGAGAGGACATGTAGCCAGACAAATGGATAGAAGAAAGAAGTTCTTTATTAGATTCCAGGTCACAAGAATAGAGCGGCAGGGTAAAGGAACGGTAGATGACATTAGAAAACACGCGGACACAAGATCGATGTGTACAGACAAAGACTTGCGAAACCATACAGAGAGTGGGGGGCTTTTACCCAGAATGACGACTTTGTTGTGATAACTCTTTTGAGATCATTAAATTCTACCAAATTATACACTGTCTGACAAAGGCCATCATGAGCTTATACTTCAGCAAGATAATGCCCGCCCGCACACGGCGGGATTTTCTACTGCTTGTCTTCGTGTTTGCCAAACGCTACCTTGCCCAGCAAAGTAGCCGGATGTCTCCCCAATGGAGAACGTCTGGAGCATTTTCGGCTGGGTCCTCCAACCACCTCGGTACTCAGGAGAACATCCAACAACTCTATCAGTCAATGCTAAGCCGCACAAATGGTTGCGTAAAGGTCAGAGGTGGACGAACGCGTTATTGACTTACTCAATTTGTGAAGCTCTTTGTCTTGAACAAATCAGCCAGTTTTTCTGAAATTGTAATCGTTTCATTGTCTGTACACTTACATCACATATACTAATTTTCGTCTCATTCTGATAATTCCTTAGAGTGTGTTAATGAAATGGTAGTATTAGAATGAAAAAATTGTTTGAAACAAGATTTCAGTATGATCTCTCAGGTTTCCTGGGCGTGACATTAATAATGAGCTTCCCAGTGTTGAGACGAGTTGTTATTTCCATTTCCTGCTCTATGTTTTGACGACCGACACAGCCACCTTCTTCAGGTGGTGAAAGTTTTGCTGTTATATGTATTCGCTGAGTGGACTCCAACTAGACTGTGAGCAGTTGTTGGTCTCACTATTGATGACAAAGTTCGATTTCCGACGTCCACTGAGGACTTTCAAGCTCTTCTACTTTTCCGAGAACGCACTGATACTTCGTGGAACACAAAATACCTCAGCGTTTTCCAACTCTGATGGATGTAATGGTCGGTAAGATTTTAATAAACTAAGTGCGTGCCTCAAAACGTTATTTAATTTGAAACCTCCATCCCTGACA
Source organism: Schistocerca piceifrons (assembly GCF_021461385.2). Classification (NCBI taxonomy): domain Eukaryota; kingdom Metazoa; phylum Arthropoda; class Insecta; order Orthoptera; family Acrididae; genus Schistocerca; species Schistocerca piceifrons. Next base: position 93,807,885 of record NC_060141.1, read on the forward strand.
TTTTTATTTCGATAGATTCGTTAATTACACTGTCCCAGAAACTTTAATGACTATATTCGAGGCGGTGCTCTGCGACAGGTTATTTGTTTAGCTTTTTTATTCAGTTGTGTCGCTAATGTTCCTTGCATCTCTGCTGGACTGTTCTGATAGTCTGCCCCATGTAAGACATGGGACATTCGCACGGAAACGATAGACACCTGGCTTTCGGAGACCTAGATCGTCTTTACAAAGAATACTTTTTATCTTAGTTGATGGGCGCGAAATACATTGGATTCCATGTTTCTCTAGGAGTCTGCCGATCTCTCCAGATATTGGCCTAGCGTAAGACAGATAAGCGATTTTTGTCTTCTCTTAGTCTGTGTCAGTCTCAACCTCTTTCTCAGGCGTTCTTGATTTTGAATGCATCGTCTGTTCAGTTTGATGCTCCGAGTACCCATTCCTTCGAAACACCAGCCGGAGGTGTTGCAGTTCTCCGGCGAGGCTGTCGTTGTCTGAAAGTGTTCGAGCTCTCGAAACGACAGAGTCCTTAGCACCGAATTTCTTTGTGAGGGATGGTCTTGGCTCGACGCGTGGAGATAGAGGTCAGTGTTTGTTTTCTATATACACTGCGAGCTAGGGATCCTACCTGCCTTAACTAACACGTCGAGGAAAGATGTTGTTGTTGTTGTGGTCTTCAGCCCTGAGACTGGTTTGATGCAGCTCTCCATGCTACTCTATCCTGTGCAAGCTTCTTCATCTCCGAGTACCTACTGCAACCTACATCCTTCTGAATCTGCTTAGTGTATTCATCTCTTCGTCTCCCTCTACGATTTTTACCCTCCACGCTGCCCTCCAATGCTAAATTTGTGATTCCTTGATGCCTCAAAACATGTCCTACCAACCGATCCCTTCTTCTAGTCAAGTTGTGCCACAAACTTCTCTTCTCCCCAATCCTATTCAATACCTCCTCATTAGTTATGTGATCTACCCACCTTATCTTCAGCATTCTTCTGTAGCACCACATTTCGAAAGCTTCTATTCTCTTCTTGTCCAAACTAGTTATCGTCCATGTTTCACTTCCATACATGGCTACACTCCATACAAATACTTTCAGAAACGACTTCCTGACACTTAAATCAATACTCGATGTTAACAAATTTCTCTTCTTGAGAAACGCTTTCCTTGCCATTGCCAGTCTACATTTTATATTCTCTCTACTTCGACCATCATCAGTTATTTTACTCCCTAAATAGCAAAACTCCTTCACTACTTTAAGTGTCTCATTTCCTAATCTAATTCCCTCAGCATCACCCGATTTAATTTGACTACATTCCATTATCCTCGTTTTGCTTTTGTTGATGTTCATCTTATATCCTCCTTTCAAGACACTGTCCATTCCGTTCAACAGCTCTTCCAAGTCCTTTGCTGTCTCTGACAGAATTACAACGTCATCGGCGAACCTCAAGGTTTTTACTTCTTCTCCATGAATTTTAATACCTACTCCGAATTTTTCTTTTGTTTCCTTTACTGCTTGCTCAATATAGAGATTGAATAACATCGGGGAGAGGCTACAACCCTGTCTCACTCCTTTACCAACCACCGCTTCCCCATTCGTGCCCCTCGACTCATATAACTGCCATCTGGTTTCTGTACAAATTGTAAATAGCCTTTCACTCCCTGTATTTTACCCCTGCCACCTTCAGAATTTGAAAAAGAGTATTCCAGTTAACATTGTCAAAAGCTTTCTCTGAGTCTACGAATGCTAGAAACGTAGGTTTGCCTTTTCTAAATCTTTCTTCTAAGATAAGTCGTAAGGTTAGTATTGCCTCACGTGTTCCAACATTTCTACGGAATCCAAACTGATCTTCCCCGAGGTCCAGTTTTTCCATTCGTCTGTAAAGAATTCGCGTTAGTATTTTGCAGCTGTGACTTATTAAACAGATAGTTCGGTAATTTTCACATCTGTCAACGCCTGCTTTCTTTGAGATTGGAATTATTATATTCTTCTTGAAGTCTGAGGGTATTTTGCCTGTCTCATACATCTTGCTCACCAGATGGTAGAGTTTTGTCATGACTGGCTCTCCCAAGGCCATCAGTAGTTCTAATGGAATGTTGTCTACTCCCGGGGTCTTGTTTCGACTCAGGTCTTTCAGTGCTCTGTCAAACTCTTCACGCAGTATCTTGTCTCCCACATCGTCTTCATCTACATCCTCTTCCATTTCCATAATATTGTCCTCAAGTACATCGCCCTTGTATAAACACTCTATATACTCCTTCCACCTTTCTGCCTTCCCTTCTTTGCTTAGAACTGGGTTTTCATCTGAGCTCTTGATATTCATACAAGTGGTTCTCTTCTCTCCAAAGGTCTCTTTAATTTTCCTGTAGGCAGTATCTATCTTACCCCTAGTGAGACAAGCCTCTACATCCCTACATTTGTCCTCTAGCCACCCCTGCTTAGCCATTTTGCACTTCCTGTCAATCTCATTTTTGAGACGTTTGTATTCCTTTTTGCCTGCTTCATTTACTGCATTTTTATATTTTCTCCTTTCATCAATTAAATTCAATATTTCTTCTGTTACCCAAGGATTTCTATTAGCCCTCGTCTTTTTACCTACTTGATCGTCTGCTGCCTTCACTGCTTCATCCCTCAGAGCTACCCATTCTTCTTCTACTGTATTTCTTTCCCCCATTCCTGTCAATTGTTCCCTTATGCTCTCCCTGAAACTCTCTACAACCTCTGGTTCTTTCAGTTTATCCATGTCCCATGTCCTTAAATTCCCACCTTTTTGCAGTTTCTTCAGTTTCAATCTGCAGTTCATAACCAATAGATTGTGGTCAGAATCCACATCTGCCCCTGGAAATGTCTTACAATTTAAAACCTGGTTCCTAAATCTCTGTCTTACCATTATATAATCTATCTGAAACCTTTTAGTATCTCCAGGATTCTTCCAGGTATAAAACCTTCTCTTATGATTCTTGAACCAAGTGTTAGTTATGAGTAAGTTATGATCTGTGCAAAATTCTACAAGGCGGCTTCCTCTTTCATTTCTTCCCCCCAATCCATATTCACCTACTATGTTTCCTTCTCTCCCTTTTCCTACTGACGAATTCCAGTCACCCATGACTATTAAATTTTCGTCTCCCTTCACTACCTGAATAATTTCTTTTATCTCGTCATACATTTCATCTATTTCTTCAGATAGGAAAAATAGTTGGCCATTATTTTGATGCTCGATCGTGTAGTTCTTATTACTATGGACAGAGCTAAAATGTTCCAGGAACTCTTTAACCTTTACCGCTCCATGTGGGCACACCACAAACATGTTGTGCACGTAGAAATGCAACCACATGGGTGCCTTTACTTCAAAGTGTTCCATGTGTAGTGGCGTCATAGTTTATTCATGGAGAAGTTCGACAATTGTTTCACAGAGATCCCAGCGGAGGTTCGAGTCCTCCCTTGGGCATGGGTGTGTGTGTTTGTCCTTAGGATAATTTAGGTTAAGTAGTGTGTAAGCTTAGGGACTGATGACCTTAGCAGTTAAGTCCCATGAGATTTCACACACATTTGAACATTTTTTTTTCACAGAGCTTCTTAGGCACGTTCTCATATAAACTTATCTCCTGTTAGACAGAAAATAATGTCATCAAACCGATGGCAGCTTGATATGGCAGGCAGTTACTGCTCCCAGACATCGTGATGTCACACAGGTCAGCCTATGTGCTAGGGGTGAAAAAACACGTTTTGGCAGTATCTCCGCCCCTATTGGAGTTAGGAGGTTATAAGCCGCCCCCCCCCCCCCCTCCCGTGCTGATACTCGTGAGACCTGCTGTTTCTGTGGCAAATTTGGTTGAAATATATACAGGGGTTTGGGAGGGGATGCCAGACATCTGCAAATCTGCAACTGATGTGAGCAAAAAGTTGTAAAAGGAATTTTGCCTTCCACAGAATTGTTATTCAAAGAATCTGATGTCTAGAGCAAAACTATTCGCGTTTCTTTGCACATATATTTCGGCCAGTGCTAGGTAAGTTAGTGTTTCTGAGGACTTAAATACTATATGCTGGTCCTGAATTTGTGTGGATTGACTGCTGCAGTTAAGGTTCACATGTGAGTAGGTGTTAAGGTCTCCAAAGTGAGGTCTTACGTTCTCATAACATACGTTCTTTCTATAAGGGACAACACAGAGATGCTTACACATTTTGCCTGGACATTAGGTGTGAGTACAACGTTGCATTCACCTGAAATATATTTGCACCTTCGTTTGCCCTCATCGCTGAGCCATGAAAGCCGTCCATATTATTAAACATACGAATCAAATAAATGTCAGATCGCGTTAATATATTAGGGTCAGTACTTCGCATAAAAAGGGACTTATTTTCTGGTTATTATCAGTGTAATAATATCTGTTACGTGCTCAGTTTAGTTCAAAAATGAAGTAGAAGGATTTCAGGATGTTGATTTAGAATTTGCGTAAATAACGTGATTGAAATACAGCTGCAGTAGTTGTTATTAACATTTATTGTATTCGCCTGTGGAGCAGAAGATAATCAAGACTGTTTACTCTTCAGAATTCTTTTATAGAGAGGAAAAGAAATCGATTCGCTTCCAACTAGTGGTGTCTAGTCGGAAAAGAATCGATATTTTATATTGGTTGGCACATACGTTTTACCTGTCTGGTTAAAAAGTGAAAAGTGAACAAAATGTTCGAATAAGCCGCGTTCCTTAGCTGGATTCTTAGCTACTTTAGGAGCTGCGTTCGAGTTGCGCAGTGGGGACCGTTAGGCTGGGTTTCCTCCGCACTGCGGCAGCCTCAGCTCGTTAAACGCCGCCCCGTTAGTCGGCAATCGGCGATGCAGCACGCGGATACGCCGACAGAGATGTCGATGGGGCCCGCTTGATGGCCCTTCGCCATTATATGACCTGCAGCCCCGCACACTCTCTGCCGTTCATCGCGTCTCCCCTCTCCTACTAACAGCCATACAGCGATCTAGCGTGTAGGTCTGACTACGTCTCACGAGGGGACAAATGGAGGAGAGGGTGGAAGAGAAAGAGGGAGAGAGAGAGATAGAGGGAGAGAGTAGGAGAGAGAGAGAGAGAGAGAGAGAGAGAGAGAGAGAGAGAGGTCTCCAAAGGCTCGCCGCAGATTACGATCGCGCCGTGTGGCTGCCGCGTCCGATGGCAGACATTGCCCGTCGGCCGGCCGCCTCCGTAATGCTGATTGAAGATACAGGAAGCACGCGTGTGCAGATGACGGCCAGAGCGCGTGGGGTGAGGCGCGGGCGCGGATTGCGCCGTTGTCAGGGATCTATCGCGGCGCAATCAGGGACCCGCGATAGGCCGGCGTGGCACTTCCTTCTTACTCCGACTGCCGGGTGGCGCCCACGCGGCTGGTGTCGCAACGCCTCTTCCAGACCGACCATCTGTTGCTCCAGACCCAGAAACTCTAACCTAATTACTGTTCCGTGCCTTCAGATCGTAGGGAAGGACGTTCGTCTTAGGTATTTCGGAGTCAATCCGAACTGGACCGGCAGAATTTCGGAGGTTGTTCAGGGATGTTTTCCACTAAATTTCTTCTTCTTCTTTTTCTGACTACGGTTTCACCTGTTTGACAGCCTCATTCCGTGGATGTACTGGGCCAGCTGTTGTCCCGTCACCTGGGTGGTCATCTCGGCAGACATTTCCCTTGCGATTGTCAATGTTTACAAATTTTAACTGCTCTGGTAAGGTCCATTCTTATCACATGGTCCTTTAATTTTTTCCCTTTATTCACCCACTTATATATAGGGTGCGTCAAAAAAATGTATACACACTTTAAAGCGTCATAGAAAATATATTTCCCGTTCTACAATGTTAAATTTCTGGAAATGGAAAGCTTAAAGTCCAATTGAAAAAATAAATGTACTTTGCAAATGTCATTAATGTTCAAAGTGGTGGCCTTCAGCATCAATACATTTCTGAGTACGAGTCACCACTGATTCCGTACATCGTACCAAAGTGTCCAATGTTATTTCTGCCCACACCGCCTGAATCTCATTCCAAAGTGTGTCCAGGTTACGTAGTTTACGTTTGTACACCTCATCGTTTACTTTGCCCCATAAGAAGAAATCCAGTGGCGTGAGGTCTGGATAGCGTGCAGGAAACTCGATTGGTCCTATCCACTGGCCTGGCACAGGTATGCTCGTACCTCCCTGTGATAGTGCGGCGGGGCGCCATCTTGTTGGAAATAAAACTCATCATCACCGTATTATGCACGAATGGCAGGGAATATGGAGTCAGCAAGCATTTTTAGGTACGTTTCTCCAGTAACAGTACCTTCAAAGCGGAAAGGCCCAATGAGTCCCTTTGCAGACAAACCACACCACACATTTACACCAGACAAATTCACAGCCTTTTCAACTGTAATGCGAGGATTATCTTCAGCCCAGTACACACAATTGTGCCTATTGACAGTTCCGTTGAGTTTGAATTGGGCTTCATCCGACCAAATTATGCTACCCATAAATCCCGGTTCACGTCTCACCATCTCCTGATCCCATTCACAAAATTCTAATCTTCGATCTGGATCGTCGTCACTTAGCTGTTGCACCAGCCTTGGAATGTAAGCACGAAACTTGCCTTTCTTCAGAATGCGTAGAAGACTACTAGCACTTACATTACTCTCACGTGCCGCCTGCCTTGATGATGTTTGAGGCGAACGCTGAAACAGTTCCAAGACCGCAGTTGTGGAATCATCACTTGTAGCTATAAGAGGTCGCCCTGATCGACGTTTATGCACATCACACACTGTTCCATGAATTTCGAATTTCTCTCGTAGACGTGTAATTGTTAACCTTGAAGGTGGTTCTGTACCATACTCACTCCTTCACTGTCTTCGAACTGTAGCTACATTCTCAAATTTCCAGTACCATTTAATTACCTGCTTCCGCGCTTCAAAGCTCAAATGCACATCCGCCATGTTGCAGTTACATCCTTGCCACTGCTGCCACCTGTTGAAGAAACATAACATTACTTTCTCACAGATATTTAATCTTGTAGAACGGGAAATAAATTGTCTATAACAGTTCAAAGTGTGTATACATATTTTTTTGACGCACCCTGGTGAGTCAAATGAAAATCTTAAATATTTTTTAAATATTATTTATCGTACAGAAGTGGTACAAAGCTGTATCACTTTTCAACATAATCTCCCCCATGCTCAATGCAAGTCCTCAAGCGCTTACAAAGTGCATAAATTCCTTTAGAAAAAAATTCTTTTGGTAGTCCGCGCAACCACTCATGCACCGCGTGGCGTACCTCTTCATCAGAACGGAACTTCTTTCCTCCCATTGCGTCATCGAGTGGTCCAAACATACGGAAATCACTTGGGGCAAGGTCTGGTGAGTATGATGGATGGGGAAGACACTCAAACTGCAGGTTTGTGATTGTTGCAACTGTTGTACGGGCAGTGTGGGACCTTGAATTGGCCAGCCGGTGTGGCCGTGCGGTTCTAAGCGCGTCAGTTTGGAACCGCGTGACCGCTACGGTCGCAGGTTCGAATCCTGCCTCGGGCATGGATGGGTGTGATGTCCTTAGGTTACTTAGGTTTAAGTAGTTTTAAGTTCTAGGGGACTGATGACCTCAGTAGTTAAGTCCCATAGTGCTCAGAGCCATTTGAACCACCTTGAATTGTCAGGTTGCAAACGTACACCTGCTGACAGCAATCCACATCGCTTTGATTTGATTGCAGGCCGCAGATGATTTTTAGGAGATCTGTGTGTGATGCGCTGGTGACAGTGGTCCCTCTAGGCATGTAATGCTCCAAAATGCCTTTTTCGTCCCAAAAGAGAGTCAGCATAACCTTCCCTGCTGATGGTTCTGTTCGAAAATTCTTTGGTTTTGGTGATGAGAAATAGCGCCAGTTCTTGATCGCTCTCTTCGTTTCCACTTGGTGGAAGTGAACCCAGGTTTCGTCCCCAGTCACGATTCTTGCAAGCAAGCCATCACCTTCTCGTTCAAACGGCCGAAGAAGTTCTTTACAAGTAACAACACGCCGTTTTTTCATTTCAGGAGTCAGCTGCCGTGGCACCCATCATGCAGTCACTTTGTGAAACTGGAGCATATCATGCAGAATATGGTGTGCTCAACCATGACTAATCTGTAAACAGGCTGCAATGTCATTCAGTGTCACTCGACGGATTTCCTTCACTATGGCTTGAACCGTGGTCTAGGGGTAGCGTCTTTGATTCATAATCAGAACGTCTTGGGTACCGGGTTCGATCCCCGCCACTGCCTAAATTTTGTTAAATAATCAGCATTGGGGGCCGAAGACTTCCGGCATAAGAAGTCAGCCTCATTCTGCCAACGGCCTTGTCAAAGAGGGCGGAGGAGCGGATAGAGGTTCAGGGCACTCTCTTGTCCTAGGGGTGGGAAATTGCCCCTAAAGGTGGAAGAATCGGCAATGATCAACGGCATGAGGAAGCAGAAGGTAATGGAAACCACTGCATTAAAGACACGTAACGTGTATCCACAGGACATGTGGCCTGTATTTGAAGAAGTGTCATGATGATCTCTCCATTGGCAAAAGAATAGTCCCCCATTCGGATCTCCGGAAGGGGACTACCAAGGGGGAGGTTACCATGAAAAAAAGGTTGAATAATCAACGAAAGGATAACGTTCTACGAGTAGGGGCGTGGAATGTCAGAAGCTTGAACGTGGTAGGGAAACTAGAAAATCTGAAAAGGGAAATGCAAAGGCTCAATCTAGATATAGTAGGGGTCAGTGAAGTGAAGTGGAGGGAAGACAAGGATTTCTGGTCAGATGAGTATCGGGTAATATCAACAGCAGCAGAAAATGGTATAACAGGTGTAGGATTCGTTATGAATAGGAAGGTAGGGCAGAGGGTGTGTTACTGTGAACAGTTCTGTGACCGGGTTGTTCTAATCAGAATCGACAGCAGACCAACACTGACAACGATAGTTCAGGTACACATGCCGACGTCGCAAGCTGAAGATGAACAGATAAAGTGTATGAGGATATTGAAAGGGTAATGCAGTATGTAAAGGGGGACGAAAATCTAATAGTCATGGGCGACTGGAATGCGGTTGTAGGGGAAGGAGTAGAAGAAAAGGTTACAGGAGAATATGGGCTTGGGACAAGGAATGAAAGAGGAGAAAGACTAATTGAGTTCTGTAACAAGTTTCAGCTAGTAATAGCGAATAGCCTGTTCAAGAATCACAAGAGGAGGAGGTATACTTGGAAAAGGCCGGGAGGTACGGGAAGATTTCAATTAGATTACATCATGGTCAGACAGAGATTCCGAAATCAGATACTGGACTGTAAGGCGTACACAGGAGCAGATATAGACTCAGATCAAAATATAGTAGTGATGAAGAGTAGGCTGAAGTTCAAGACATTAGTCGGGAAGAATCAATACGCAAAGAAGTGGGATACGGAAGTACTAAGGAATGACGAGATACGTTTGAAGTTGTCTAACGCTATAGATACAGCAATAAGGAATAGCGTAGTAGGCAGTGCAGTTGAAGAGGAATGGACATCTCTAAAAAGGGCCATCACAGAAATTGGGAAGGAAAACATAGGTACAAAGAAGGTAGCTGCGAAGAAACCATGGGTAACAGAAGAAATACTTCAGTTGATTGATGAAAGGAGGAAGTACAAACATGTTCCGGAAAATCAGGAATACAGAAATACAAGTCGCTGGGGAATGAAATAAATAGGAAGTGCAGGGAAGCTAAGACGAAATGGCTGCAGGAAAAATGTGATGACATCGAAAAAAAATATGATTGTCGGAAGGACAGACTCAGCATACAGTAAAGTCAAAACAACCTTTGGTGACATTAAAAGCAACGGTGGTAACATTAAGAGTGCAACGGGAATTCCACTGTTAAATGCAGAGGAGAGAGCAGATAGGTGGAAAGAACACATTGAAAGCCTCTATGAGGGTGAAGATTTGTCTGATGTGAAAGAAGAAGAAACAGGAGTCGATTTAGAAGAGATAGGGGATCCAGTATTAGAATCGGAATTTAAAAGAGCTTTGGAGGACGTACGGTCAAATAAGGCAGAAGGGATGGATAACATTCCCTCAGAATTTCTAAAATCATTGGGGGAAGTGGCAACAAAACGACTATTCACGTTGGTGTGTAGAATATATGAGTCTGGCGACATACCATCTGACTTTCGGAAAAGCATCATCCACACAATTCCGAAGACGGCAAGAGCTGACAAGTGCGAGAATTATCGCACAATCAGCTTAACAGCTCATGCATCGAAGCTGATTACAAGAATAATATGCAGAAGAATGGAAAAGAAAATTGAGAATGCGCTAGGTGACGATCAGTTTGGCTTTAGGAAAAGTAAAGGGACGAGAGAGGCAATTCTGACGTTACGGCTAATAATGGAAGCAAGGCTAAAGAAAAATGAAGACACTTTCATAGGATTTGTCAACCTGGAAAAAGCGTTCGACAATATAAAATGGTGCAAGCTGTTCGAGATTCTGAAAAAAGTAGGGGTAAGCTATAGGGAGAGACGGGTCATATACAATATGTACAACAACCAGGAGGGAATAATAAGAGTGGACGATCAAGAACGAAGTGCTCGTATTAAGAAGGGTGTAAGACAAGGCTGTAGCCTTTCGCCCCTACTCTTCAATCTGTACATCGAGGAAGCACTGATGGAAATAAAAGAAAGATTCAGGAGTGGAATTAAAATACAAGGTGAAAGGATATCAATGATACGATTCGCTGATGACATTGCTATCCTGAGTGAAAGTGAAGAAGAATTAAATGATCTGCTGAACGGAATGAACAGTCAAATGAGTACACAGTATGGTTTGAGAGTAAATCGGAGGTAATGAGAAGTAGTAGAAATGAGAACAGCGAGAAACTTAACATCAGGATTGATGGTCACGAAGTCAATGAAGTTAAGGAATTCTGCTACCTAGGCAGTAAAATAACCAACGACGGAAGGAGCAAGGAGGACATCAAAAGCAGACTCCCTATGGCAAAAAAGGCATTTCTGGCCAAGAGAAGTCTACTAATATCAAATACCGGCCTTAATTTGAGGAAGACATTTCTGAGGATGTACGTCTGGAGTACAGCACTGTATGGTAGTGAAACATGGACTGTGGGAAAACCGGAACAGAAGAGAATCGAAGCATTTGAGATGTGGTGCTATAGACGAATGTTGAAAATTAGGTGGACTGATAAGATAAGGAGTGAGGAGGTTCTATGCAGAATCGGAGAGGAAAGGAATATGTGGAAAACACTAATAAGGAGAAGGGACAGGATGATAGGACATCTGCTAAGACATGAGGGAATGACTTCCATGGCACTAGAGGGAGCTGTAGAGGGCAAAAACTGTAGAGGAAGACAGAGATTGGAATACGTCAAGCAAATAAATGAGGACGTAGGTTGCAAGTGCTACTCTGAGATGAAGAGGTTAGCACAGGAAAGGAATTCGTGGCAGGCCGCATCAAACCAGTCAGTAGACTGACGACCAAAAAAAAAAAAAAAAAAAAAGGCTTGAACTGTCGCAATGTTCTGTGTCGTCACAACTCGTTGTGCCTGATCTGGACGAGGAGCATCTTCAACTGTAGTCACACCACATGCGAACTTCCTACTCCGTTCGTAGACTTGATGCTGTGACATACATGCATCACCGTACTGAACTTTCATTCGTCATGAATTTCAATAGGTTTCACACCTTCACTACGTAATAAACGAATAACAGAATGATGTTCTTCCCTGGTGCAAGTCGCAAGTGGGGCGGCCATATTTATACTGATACTGCGACGGTGTGGGTGCATCTGCACTATGCTGCCACCTACAGACCATTTTGCACGCTGTTTGTAGCACGCTTACCAACTTACAGGATATCGGCGTGAAATTTCGATTTGTTATTACAAATTTAAGGTTTTCATTTGACTCACCCTCGTATCTTATACTCCACACTGAACCTTATTGATACATTTGTTCTCTTGTCACACATGGGTCTGACCTAGTACATCATTTCTATTGCCATTAACTTTCATCTTTTACGTTTCTGCTGAATTTCATAAGAGGCCGCACCATTATTTTATAAATTTGTATTTTACTCTCAGTTGCCATCACTTTGTTTCTCCAAACAAGACTTTGCAGGTATCTGGCTACCCCACTTGTCTTTCTCACTTGGTTTTCACTTTCATCGCTAAAATCTTTATAGCTGTCACTAAGACCCCTCACTTGTTCAACTGACACACCGTCTACTTCTAATTTATATCTTAGTCATTTTTGATACTGCCGTACCCTTTGATACAAGGGTTGTTCAATAAGTAATTCGACACTTTATTTCTGAAAGAAGATTTGTTTTATTCAGGATTCCAATACACCATATGTTTCACCACTCTTTTGTCTACAAGACCCCATTTTTCAACACACTATCTGTTCAACGAGACGGCCTTACGCCACCTTACTGGAGGCCCTATATGCCAGCAAGATACTACAGTACTGGTCGATGTCAGAGCCCACGTCTAGCGGCATCAAAAACCTCCCCATTCTCCTCGTACTGCTTCTCGCGCAGTGCATCTTACGTTGGAACAAACGAATGTTGAAACTTCCTGGCAGATTAAGACTGTGTGGCAGACCGAGCGAGACTCGAACTCGGGACCTTTTCCTTTCGCGGGCAAGTGCTCTACCAACTTAGCTACCCAAGCACGACTAATGACCCCTCCTCACAGCTTCCGTTCTGCCAGTACCTCGTCTCCTACCTTCCAAACTCCACAGGAGCTCTCCTCCACACCTTGCAGAACTAGCACTCCTGGAAGAAAGGATATTGCGGAGACATGGCTTAGCCACAGCCTGGGGGGATGTTTCCAAAGTGAAATTTTCACTCTGCAGCGGATTGTGCGCTGATATGAAACTTCTTGGCAGACTGAAACTGTGTGCCAGGAAGTTTCATATCAGCACACACTCCGCTGCAGATTAAAAATTCCATTCTGGAAACGGATGTAAGTCGGAAGGTGTGAGATCCGGGCTGTGCGATGGGTGAGTAAGAGCAGTCCAAAGAAGTTTCGTGAGCTTCCCTCGGGTTCACAGACTTCTGTGAGGCCTTGCGTTGACATGGACCACCTCGAATGAGAGTGTCCGGACGTTATAACATGGCAAAAGTTACAGCTGCGTGCGGGAGACTGGACAGGTTTGCGTGACCTTGTTCCTATGCTGAAAGACGCCTCGCTTAACGACTCACCGTGCTTTTGTTCACTGCAAGGCCTCCGTAGACATTCTGCAGTCACCTATAAATATCTGTGAATTTCTGGCTTTCCGCCAAAAGGAAATCATTTACAGCATTGGAAGGCATCTCCGTAACAGACGCCAATTTAAAGGTTACGCTTAGCGTCGCCCACCACCTGTCGGAACTTCATAAAACTGTAGGCGTTGATGCAGGTATATTCCACAATGTCTCACAGCAAATCCCGCATTTTTCAACCGAAATTGGAAATTGGTCTATAGAAAATGTGAACGCCCCTCGCATTTTAGATGAGATGTCGATGAGATGTCCATGTTACTAAATTGGTGAAGTAATCTTTATAAATCATTTTCATTGTTTGCTATCAGTACGACATCTTCAGCATGACTTAATACTTCCCACTTTATTTCTTATTTTACATGCTGATTTTTTTCTCACGGTGTCAGTGAATCTCCTTGTCTATCTCCTTTATCTATTACAATATCAGCTGTCAATCCTTCTTGTGTTTTAATTGCTGTTTTATTATCTGTATATACATCTATTTTGATTTTCGTTCAACCCACTGGCACTATCTTGTCGATTAACGCTTGAAGTATATCCCCTTCTCTAATCCTATCAGGGGCTTTTGCAGAATCAACGAAACACATGTACTCTAGGTTATTACGGAGTTTCGCACAACCTGTCTAGGAGCGAAAATAGTATCTATTATTCTCCTGTTTCCCCCAGTTCTTGCTGTTCTTCTGCTATTTATAAATGTCTGTATTCTGTCTCTGATTAGTGATATTAATTGTTTTAACGTGTTATCAAGCAGTGTAACTTCCCTGTAACCATCTAAGATTATTTACTTTTTTATGTACTGGAATTTTAGTACATTCCTTCCATTCTCTTCGTATTCTACCTTCCTTCATAATACTGTTAAATAAAGTACCATGCGGATGTATATAATACTTTTTTACCATATTTTATTAATTCATTATATATGCCATATGACCTTGGAGATTTCTTTGCAGTGTATATTCCCTCCAGCGAGAAGTCCATTTGGTTATCAATTTCTACTTTGGCATCTAGTTTTAATTTCCATGTATGTTACCCTTTATACTGCAATTTAAAATTATTTTGCCATTCTATTTTGCTTAAATTCTCTATTTGAATGTGTTCATTAATATCCTCCTTTCGGTTTTGGAACATTCACCATACTTTCTTTCATGCTCCATAAAGGTCTCGTTTCCTATCTTTCGTATATATCTCCCAATAATCCTCTTTTTGTTTTTCGAACATCCTAGTTAATCCTGTTACGAGTGATGTATAATCGTCCTGATTTCGAATGGTCTTATAATTTATGAATGCTTTTTTCTTCCAAGTAATTAATTCCTTAACTTCTTGGTTAAACCATGGTGTCGTGTACTACGCAGTACTGCCTCCTATCACATTGGCTCATTTAGTATCAAAAACTTGTCGCGCCTCCTCTTGTTTATTTAATGTTAGAGTAGTCTATCTAGCTTTTACATCTTCTCGTTTAGTTATGGGCTATTAAGGATTTTCTTCTTAAATACAGATTTCAGGTCTCAATTTTACGACAGTTACAATCGGTTTTCCTATGGAATTTCCGTTAAAGTGGTAAAAGTTCTAGTGTCTGTATGACCTCTGAAATGGCTTGTCTCATAATCTGGTCGCGATCAAATGCACTGATCTCGCACGCCTTGCCCTTCTTCCAGTTGTCGTACCGCTGGCCAATATGTTTTCTGAATACTTCGTTGTAAAGGACCAGTGTTCCAAGGTGGCGCGTTACAGAGTAACTGTGTGTCGTATCAGATTTATCTTTGTATGTGTACTGCACTGAAAATACCTGCCTATGTCGGTGAGACCCAGAAACCAGTAGATGCCGACATCCAGGCGGACGCCATGCTCCTTGAGTTCATTAAAGTATTCGATACAGTTCCGCTCTGCCACCTATTAAACAAAATTGAACGAAATATGAGTGTACGCTATATAAAACTTACTGTGTGGCATAAACGAGAAGTTTCTGCCTAGCAGAACACAACATGTCGTTCTCTACATCTACATCTACATCTACGTCCATACTCCGCAAGCCACCTGACGGTGTGTGGCGGAGGGTACCTTCAGTACCTCTATCGGTTCTCCCTTCTATTCCAGTCTCGTATTGTTCGTGGAAAGAAGGACTGTCGGTATGCCTCTGTGTGGGCTCTAATCTCTCTGGTTTTATCCTCATGGTCTCTTCGCGAGATATAAGTAGGAGGGAGCAATATACTGCTTGACTCCTCGGTGAAGGTATGTTCTCGAAACTTCAATAAAAGCCCGTACCGAGCTACTGAGCGTCTCTCCTGCAGAGTCTTCCACTGGAGTTTATCTATCATCTCTGTAACGCTTTCGCGATTACTAAATGATCCTGTAACGAAGCGCGCTGCTCTCCGTTGGATCTTCTCTATCTCTTCTATCAACCCTATCTGGTACGGATCCCACACTGCCGAGCAGTATTCAAGCAGTGGGCGAACAAGCGTACTGTAACCTACTTCCTTTGTTTTCGGATTGCATTTCCTTAGGATTCTTCCAATGAATCTCAGTCTGGCATCTGCTTTACCGACGATCAACATTATATGATCATTCCATTTTAAATCACTCCTAATGCGTACTCCCAGATAATTTATGGTATTAACTGCTTCCAGTTGCTGACCTGCTATTTTGTAGCTAAATGATAAAGGATCTATCTTTCTGTATATTCGCAGCACATTACACTTGTCTACATTGAGATTCAATTGCCATTCCCTGCACCATGCGTCAATTCGCTGCAGATCCTCCTGCATTTCAATACAATTTTCCATTGTTACAACCTCTCGCTACACCACAGCATCATCTGCAAAAAGCCTCAGTGAACTTCCGATGTCATCCACCAGGTCATTTATGTATATTGTGAATAGCAACGGTCCTATGACACTCCCCTGCGGCACACCTGAAATCACTCTTACTTCGGAAGACTTCTCTCCATTGAGAATAACATGCTGCGTCCTGTTATCTAGGAACTCCTCAATCCAATCACGCAATTGGTCTGATAGTCCATATGCTCTTACTTTGTTCATTAAACGACTGTGGGGAACTGTATCGAACGCCTTGCGGAAGTCATGAAACACGGCATCTACCTGTGAACCCGTGTCTATGGCCCTCTGAGTCTCGTGGACGAATAGCGCGAGCTGGGTTTCACATGATCGTCTTTTTCGAAACCCATGCTGATTCCTACAGAGTAGATTTCTAGTCTCCAGAAAAGTCATTATACTCGAACACAATACGTGTTCCAAAATTCTGCAACTGATCGACGTTAGAGATATAGGTCTATAGTTCTGCACATCTGTTCGACGTCCCTTCTTGAAAACGGGGATGACCTGTGCCCTTTTCCAATCCTTTGGAACGCTACGCTCTTCTAGAGACCTACGGTACACCGCTGCAAGAAGGGGGGCAAGTTCCTTCGCGTACTCTGTGTAAAATTGAACTGGTATCCCATCAGGTCCAGAGGCCTTTCCTCTTTTGAGCGATTTTAATTGTTTCTCTATCCCTCTGTCGTCTATTTCGATATCTACCATTTTGTCATCTGTGCGACAATCTAGAGAAGGAATTACAGTGCAATCTTCCTCTGTGAAACAACTTTGGAAAAAGACATTTAGTATTTCGGCCTTTAGTCTGTCATCCTCTGTTTCAGTACCATTTTGGTCACAGAGTGTCTGGACATTTTGTTTTGATCCACCTACCGCTTTGACATAAGACCAAAATTTCTTAGGATTTTCTGCCAAGTCAGTACATAGAACTTTACTTTCGAATTCATTGAACGCCTCTCGCATAGCCCTCCTCACACTACATTTCGCTTCGCGTAATTTTTGTTTGTCTGCAAGGCTTTGGCTATGTTTATGTTTGCTGTGAAGTTCCCTTTGCTTCCGCAGCAGTTTTCTAACTCGGTTGTTGTACCACGGTGGCTCTTTCCCATCTCTTACGATCTTGCTTGGCACATACTCATCTAACGCATAACGTACGACGGTTTTGAACTTCGTCCACTGATCCTCAACACTATCTGTACTTGAGACAAAACTTTTGAGTTGAGCCAACAGGTACTCTGAAATCTGCTTTTTGTCACTTTTTCTAAACAGAAAAATCTTCCTACCCTTTTTAATATTCCTATTTACGGCTGAAATCATCGATGCCGTAACCGCTTTATGATCGCTGATTCCCTGTTCTGCGTTAACTTTTTCAAATAGTTCGGGTCTGTTTGTCACCAGAAGGTCTAATATGTTATCCCCACGAGTCGGTTCTCTGTTTAACTGCTCAAGGTAGTTTTCAGATAAAGCACTTAAAAAAATTTCACAGGATTCTTTGTCCCTGCCACCCGTTATGAACGTTTGGGCCTCCCAGTCTATATCTGGCAAATTAAAATCTCCACCCAGAACTATAACATGGTGGGGAAATCTACTCGAAATATTTTCCAAATTATCCTTCAGGTGCTCAGCCACAACAGCTGTTGAGCCAGGGGGCCTATAGAGACATCCAATTACCATGTCTGAGCCTGCTTTAACCGTGACCTTCACCCAAATCATTTCACATTTCGGATCTCCGTCAATTTCCTTCGATACTATTGCACTTCTTATCGCTATAAACACGCCTCCCCCTTCACTGTTCAGCCTGTCTCTACGGTATACATTCCAATCTGAGTTTAGGATTTCATTACTGTTTACGTCAGGTTTCAGCCAACTTTCTGTCCCTAGAACTATATGGGCATTGTGACTGTTTATTAATGAGAGCAGTTCTGGGACCTTTCTATAGACGCTCCTGCAGTTTACTATTAGTACATTAATATTGTTATTCCCTGTTGCATTTTGCCTACTCCTACCTTGCCGCGTCTCAGGAGGCGTCTTGTCGGGCCTAGGGAGGGGATTCTCTAACCTAAAAAACCCCCATGTGCACTCCACACGACTCCGCTACCCTTGTAGCCGTTTCCGGCGTGTAGTGCACGCCTGACCTATTCAGGGGGACCCTACATTTCTCCACCCGATAGCGGAGGTCGAGAATGCACCCCAGATCTCCGCAGAATCGTCTGAGCCTCTGGTTTAAGCCTTCCACTCGGCTCCAAACCAGAGGACCGCGATCGGTTCTGGGAACGATACTACAAATTGTTAGCTCTGATTCCACCCCGCGAGCGAGGCTTTCCGCCTTCACCAATTCCGCCAACCGCCTGTACGAACCGAGGATGACCTCTGAACCCAGACGGCAGGAGTCATTGGTGCCGACATGAGCAACAATTTGCAGTCGGGTGCACCCAGTGCTCTCTATCGCCGCCGGTAGGGCCTCCTCCACATCTCGGATGAGGCCCCCCGGCAAGCAGACAGAGTGAACACTGGCCTTCTTCCCCGACCTTCCCGCTATTTCCCTAAGGGGCTCCATCACCCGCCTAACGTTGGAGCTCCCAATAACTAATAAACCCCTCCCCCCCTGTGCCTGCTCGGACCTTGCTGAAGGAGCAGCCACATGTCGACTCACAGGCAGAGCGGGTGATGCCACACGGCCAGCCTCCACATTGACCCTCCGCCTCGTGCGCCGCGAACGCCGCTGAACCCGCCACTCCCCTTGGGGAGAGGGTGGCCCAACCGCGCCCGGTACCGGCGAAGATGTCTCGACAGCAGGGACAGTGGGTGAAGTATGTAACACCTGGGGTGTACCCTGCGACGCACCAGACTCCCCACTGCCGCTACACTCCGAGGCAGCAGCCTGAAGACGGCTGACCGCGGCCATCAACACGCTCAGCTGTTCGCGAACAGTGGCCAGCTCCTCCTGCGTCCGTACACAGCAGTCACACATCCTATCCATCCTAAGGAATCAATTTACTGAAGAGAGTTGTTCAACCTTTAACTAGACTGCTAATTCACTAAAGGCGGCTGTTTATTCACTCAACTGGGGTTGCTAGCCACTTCTTGTAGAAAACAATGAAAATTGCACTACCTGTCTCTGGACTGTATTGAAAACAAACACTAGCACTACTGGCACTATGGTTGACTAAAGGGACTCTGTGACTGTATTCAAAACAAACACGAAATCTATGGAACACTATTAATAGCACCAGACAATTAAAGCTTCCTAAAAGCAAATACACACGGAAGAAGAAGTGACAAGTAAGAAAAATACAGTTAATACTTAAATTAAGGTAGCTCGCTGCACAGCAGACGTGAAGCAGACGGCAGTTACGACGACACTGACTCTACTGGCACTATGGCTGACTAAAGGGACTCTGACTGTATTCAAAACAAACACGAAATCTATGGAACACTATTAATAGCACCAGACAATTAAAGCTTCCTAAAAGCAAATACACGCGGAAGAAGAAGTGACAAGTAAGAAAAATACAGTTAATACTTAAATTAAGGTAGCTCGCTGCACAGCAGACGTGAAGCAGACGGCAGTTACGACGACACTGACTCTACTGGCACTAAGGCTGACTAAAGGGACTCTCTGACTGTATTCAAAACAAACACGAAATCTCATCGGAGCGAAGTCTTTTGAAGCACAAATAACTTTGGACGTACCTCAAGGGAGTGCCGCAGGTTAATTACTTCTCACAGTATATACAAATGAGATAGTAGAAAACGTCGAAAGCCACGAGCCTTTTCACGGATGTTGCTGTTGTACACAGAGGGGACGCGACGCTAGAAAATTGTAGCGAAAGCAGGAAGACCTGCAGAGGACCGACGCTTGAGGCAGGGAGTGGAAATGGCACCTCAACGGAATCAAATGCAACGTATTTTGTATACGTAGGCAGAAAAACCCATTATCGTATTGCAGAACAATCACTGAAAGCAGTTACTTCCATAAAATATTCAGGGGTTTGGATAGGGAGTGTGTTAGAGTGGCACGACTAAATAAAACTAATCTGAGGAAAGACGGATGAGATTTCTTCGGAAAATTCTCAGGAGCGTAGTTCGTCACCAAGAGAGGCAGCTTACAAACCCTCGTCCGACCAATACTTGGATAATGTTCATCAGTGTGGGACCCATATCAGGTAGGATTGACAGAGGAAATCGAGAAGAAGAGCAAACCGTTTCATTGCAGGTTCATTTAATAAGTACATTTAATAGGTACGAGGGTAATCCCAAAAGTAAGGTCTCCTATTTTTTATAAGTACATCGACCTGTTTACTTCTACAATGGCTTACATCAGTTTACAGCTTGAACATTTAACTATTTTTCGACATAATCACCATTTCTGTCGATGCATTTTTGTAGACGCTGTGGCACTTTTTGTATGCCCATGTCATACAAGCTCGCCGCCATGCTGTTCAGAAAGTTATAAACCTCTTATTTCACCTCGTCGTCGGAGCTGAATCGCTGGGACCACAATTAACGCTGACAGATACTGTGAGACTCTGAAGAAACTCAAACGGGCATTTCAGAACTGGAGAAGAGGAATATTGAGCAATGGCGTACACATTCTCCATGACAACGCTCGCCCACACATCGCTCGGCAAAACGTTGCTCTCCTGCAACAGTTTCAGGTGAACATAATTACCCACTCACCCTATAGTCCTGACTTGGCGCCCAATGACTATCACCTGTTTCCTAGGTTAAAAGAACATTTGGCCGGAAAGCGATTCAGCTCCGACGACGAGGTGAAAGAAGAGGTTCATAACTTTCTGAACAGCATGGCGGCGAGCTGGTATGACAAGGGCATACAAAAACTGCCACAGCGTCTACAAAAATGCATCGACAGAAAAGGTGATTATGTCGAAAAGTAGCTAAATGTTCAAGCTCTAAACTGATGTAAACCGTTGTAGAAATAAACAGGTCTATTTACTTATAAAAAAAATAGACCTTACTTTTGGGATCATCCTCGTACAAAAGCGTCACGGAGATGATCAAGCAGTCCCAGTGGGAGAGGATGCAAGAGAAGCGTTCTCCGTCAAGGTACAGTTTACTGTTAGAGGTCTGAGAGCGTACGTTCCTAGACGAGTCAGCAAATATACTGATTTTTGCTATGTATACCTCCCAAAGGACTATGAAGATAAAATTAGTGAGATTCTAGCACACACAGAAGGCAATCACATTCGCACGAAATATTCACGACCCGAGCGGGAAAGGGGGGAAGCGACGGCGGCACAGGAAATCCCCACCGCTACACACGCAACGTGACTTGCAGAGCATGGATGTAGAAGTAGATGTATGTACTGTTGTCTGGAAACAAACTTCCATTCAAAGCCCTCAAGCTTGCATTCAGTATTGCTCTGTTCCTTCACGGATTTTTTTTTTCCGGCAGTGCGGAATGGAACGGAGCAAATAATTAAAGAGACTGCCAGTTTATGTTAGGTGCTGTGAGAACGTTGGAAATCGGCGTGCGAGCGCAGGTCGAGAGGAAGTAGCTCTCCAGATTCGGTGAAGTTGTTCAAAGTCACAAATGCTTTCCGTAAAAAGGATGGAGGGACGCTCCACTGCGAAATTCCCTCAACGGGCAGGCGTCCGGGCTCCCGTTGCTTCAAGGGTAATGGTTCTTCCGGCCTCGAACGCCTACAATACTGGGGTCCGCCAGAAATCAAAGGCGCTGTAGTTCGCTGTGAAGTAAGAACAAAATATGCAAGACGTATAAGCAAAGAGCGTATGTCCAAGTCATCTAGTGAGATTAATTACTTTTCCAAACTGCAATTACTACAAATTATTATTAGAAGCTGAAGTCGCACGGATAGAGGAACAGATCTCCGACTGGCTACAACAGTCGATGTGCGAGCCAATTTGGAGACGATATTGCTCGAAGCAACATTTTTTCCTGGGCCCCCGCGAGCTGCACGAGTCGATAATCGACATTCATTATCACCCGTTGTGGGAACAGTCTGGAGACGGTACTGTTCGAAAACTTGTTCCTGGGACCTCGTAAGTGGCACACGCACAAGCGTCTATCATCGACACCCCTGACAGGTTTGAGTACAATGGTGCACAACACTCGTGTGATTTATAACAATCGCCTTGCCCTATTGGTGGCTTTTTTTTACCATACAGGATCAGTTCGTGGCCTAGTAGCTTTAGTAAGAAAATGGCTTAAGAATTTTGTTAGGGCTTCCTAAAAGTAAAGATCAAATATATAGTGCAGGTAAGGAGTGATTAGTGTAAAGAAATATCGTCTCTTCCTGACTTAGCTTCATTTATTCCGATTTGGGACCCTGCATCTACCTTGGCGTTTCATTGGACCCTGCTGGTGTGGTTGCACATGCTACCTACAGGGTACTGGATGTAAACGTTGTGAGATAGGACGCTGAGCTTAGATTGTAGGTTGGATATAGTTGAGCTTGTTCTTTACACGTCCCATGAATTCCGCTTTTTATCGAATCTACACATAGTAGCCCAATAAAGTAACGACATTTCAATTTTTAAATGCTGCACGAAGTTCACATCACCGGAAAAGTTAGTCTCACTGTAACAGTCATATACAGGGTGTCATTTAACATTACCACTGGATATACTTCGTAAACCACATCAAATACTGACGAATCGATTCCACAGACCGAACGTGAGGAGAGGGGCTAGTGTAATTGGTTAATACAAACCATTAACTTCGTAATTGAAAACGGAAACCACGTGTGTACGTTTACCTCACCCCTCATGGTAACGTACATGTGCGTCAGTGAAAAAGACCAATAGAAAGGTGTTAGCATGTGGACGTAACGTGCTGTTCCAGTCTCTTCTGTACTTAAGGTCCATCACCGTTCCCTTTGCATCCCTACGTAATTCGGTGCTCTCCGATACACACGATCCAACAGCGGAGGAGTGGTACTCAAGCGTCAACCTTAGGTTACAATATCTCCGGATCTAATTAACATTTTACAATGCAACAAACGGCACTGATTACGTATTTGTTTATATGTTCAGATGTGCTAACAAAACTAACGGTGTTCCATTTAAAAAAACGTAGGTTTGTGTTAAAAAACATACTTCCGTGCATTTTTTTATGGTTTGTATTAACCAATTACACTAGCCCCTCTCCTCACGTTCGGTCTGTGGAATCGATTCGTCAGTATTTGATGTGGTTTACGAAATATATCCAGCGGTAACATTAGGTGACTCACCCTGTATAGCACCGTGGACAGGTTTACTGATGAAGACTAGTCCGACTTGTACCTCATGTATGGGCTCACAGGTTTACCGATGAAGACTAGTACGACTTGTACCTCATGTATGGGCTCACAGGTTTACCGATGAAGACTAGTACGACTTGTACCTCATGTATGGGCTCACAGGTTTACCGATGAAGACTAGTACGACTTGTACCTCATGTATGGGCTCACAGGTTCACTGATGAAGACTAGTCCGACTTGTACCTCATGTATGGGCTCACAGGTTTATCGATGAAGACTAGTACGACTTGTACCTCATGTATGGGCTCACAGGTTTACCGATGAAGACTAGTACGACTTGTACCTCATGTATGGGCTCACAGGTTTACCGATGAAGACTAGTACGACTTGTACCTCATGTATGGGCTCACAGGTTTACCGATGAAGACTAGTACGACTTGTACCTCATGTATGGGCTCACAGGTTTACCGATGAAGACTAGTCCGACTTGTACCTCATGTATGGGCTCACAGGTTTACCGATGAAGACTAGTACGACTTGTACCTCATGTATGGGCTCACAGGTTTACCGATGAAGACTAGTACGACTTGTACCTCATGTATGGGCTCACAGGTTTACCGATGAAGACTAGTACGACTTGTACCTCATGTATGGGCTCATAGGTTTACCGATGAAGACTAGTACGACTTGTACCTCATGTATGGGCTCACAGGTTTACCGATGAAGACTAGTCCGACTTGTACCTCATGTATGGGCTCACAGGTTTACCGATGAAGACTAGTACGACTTGTACCTCATGTATGGGCTCACAGGTTTACCGATGAAGACTAGTACGACTTGTACCTCATGTATGGGCTCACAGGTTTACCGATGAAGACTAGTACGACTTGTACCTCATGTATGGGCTCACAGGTTTACCGATGAAGACTAGTACGACTTGTACCTCATGTATGGGCTCACAGGTTTACCGATGAAGACTAGTACGACTTGTACCTCATGTATGGGCTCACAGGTTTACCGATGAAGACTAGTCCGACTTGTACCTCATGTATGGGCTCACAGGTTTACCGATGAAGACTAGTACGACTTGTACCTCATGTATGGGCTCACAGGTTTACCGATGAAGACTAGTACGACTTGTACCTCATGTATGGGCTCACAGGTTTACCGATGAAGACTAGTACGACTTGTACCTCATGTATGGGCTCACAGGTTTACCGATGAAGGCTAGTCCGACTTGTACCTCATGTATGGGCTCACAGGTTTACCGATGAAGACTAGTACGACTTGTACCTCATGTATGGGCTCACAGGTTTACCGATGAAGACTAGTACGACTTGTACCTCATGTATGGGCTCACAGATTTACCGATGAAGACTAGTCCGACTTGTACCTCATGTATGGGCTCACTGGTATAGCGACGAAGACTAGCCCGACTTGTACCTCATGTATAGGAAGAGCGGTACGGCGACGCCATAATGAACTGCTCCCACAGCGACGGTAACCACAGCACAGTACTTGTGCATCTGACTGTTGCTGCCTTACTCTGTGTTTAAAGTTGTACGCTTTGATCATTGCCTGCTTTTTCACTCTTGTGAAGGTATTTTTACAGGAACGTAGTTAACTGGGATAAAAAGCGGAATATACCATAATTATGTACTATCTAACGTACCGCCATAGTCGACAAGTTTCTTGCACCAAAATACAGAGAAAATTTACCTGCATCACCTCAGGAATTTAGCCTGGGGATTTCGGGTTCACTCTACACAGAATGTAAACAATAACTGAACAGTAGCTGTTTATATCGTACTACAGACGTGTAGCTGAAGTCGAGACGAACGAATTGACGTATGGCACTTGTGGTCTATCAAGCCGAGTACTGCTCCAACTTGGTCTAGAAAAGCAATCTAAGCTATAACACGTGCACGCTGTACGAGATAATGACCGAAATCGACCTCGAATATTAAAAACTCCTTGTTGTTTCACTTACAAGATGTAAATAAACATTTGTATCAATTCTATCCCAAAGTTTTGTGAATTTTAACAGCATATAATTAACACTTAAATTAATTTGTTTGTTATCCTTGTTTCTCGAATCTACTGTTCTTGTAAGGATTATGTTTAAATCGGCTAGAGAAAGTAATTAGTTTCTGCATTACGTTTGCTAAACTCTTCCTTGATTTATTGTCCTCACGTGGAAGTATAAATTAATAATGTTAACGGAACAGCCAAGTCAGTGGAATAATAGGGCGAGAAGATACTGAAAATCTCGCTCGGTTTGCTTGGATAGCTTCTGTTGCTTAGATAGCTTCTGTGGACCAATTTGATGCTGTTTGTCGGCTTGATAGAGCGAAAGTGACACATATCAAATTTTTCGTCCCGACTTTCACTTATATCGCTGTGAAATGTTGTAAGTTGTCGTCTGCACGCGGTATATCAAATGAGATAAGGCAAACTCGAATCCAACAGTGTGAGACAAGGTCTTCAGAATTATTGCTTCGGCTATGCTTAAAATTAAAATAACCATTCGCCTATCCCATATTCAGAAGTCGACCAATTTGTTTGCAGCGTATTACGGTGGGACACAGCTGACCTTTTCACTGGTATTCCATAGATATATATTCTTGAGCGGTTACGCAAGAGCTCTTAGGTCAGTAATTGTTAAACGGTTTTTTGTCGTTCTGCGATAGACGATATGTGTTTTCTTAGCAGAGTCACTGTTGGTATTGTCAGTGTCGCTCAGGTAGATGGCCGGGATATACAGTGTGAGTTCTCCAATATTGGCATGCAGTTTCCGCAGAATGGATTGGTAGTCAGGGCGTCGTTTTGTTAGCCAATTAATACTAAGTCAATACTACTTAGAGTATATTTCTTGTGCAAAGACACACTTTTTGAATGGAGCAATGACATTAACAAACTAAACGTACGGTAAATTAGAATGTCGGTGGTGTTTGTTGCAGAATTCTAATGCGACTCGTTTACGAGACATCGTATTTTGAAAAGTTTCCACACCGACTCTTCTTTGTGTCACTCAACCTGTGTAGCTACTAGCTACATTGTTGTTATGTTTTATGACTATGTGCTAGTGTGTTCCTTGAGAGCAATGCGACTTGCTAGTTAGTTACTGTGTGACAGCACAAGCGATAGGTAGTGAGTGGACGATGGGTCTTATCAATGCAGAAAAGGCTGACATGCTCATGATGTATGGAGAGTGTAGGAGGAATTCAGTTCGTTCTTATATGGTGTATGCGGCAAAATAGCCCAACAGATGTCAACCGTCTCGGCAATTATTCGTCATCATTTTCAAGCAGTTACATGAAAGTGGTAGTGTAACACTAAGGCAACGTAACAGAAGAGGGAGGAACTGATGTTCTTACTGACGTTGCAATAGCCCCGCAAGTTAGCTCCCGCGTAATTACACGAGGAAATGGCATGAGTCAGGCAAGTTCCTACGCATTCGTCATCGACATAGGTCGCATCCCAATCACATCTCTCTCCATCAAGGGCTGATTTGAAGCGGTTATGAGAATCGTGTTTAGTTCTGTACATGAGAATTAAGACAGGGTACTCCAGATGTATCAAGTATCTGGTTGACTGATGAAGCCACATTTACCAACCACGGCCAGTAAACCGCCGAAACATGCGCTACTGGTCTGTTGACTATCCCCGTAGGATTCGTCAGGTGGGTCGCCAGTGTCCGTGGAACGTAAACGTGTGGTGCGAGACAGCGAGCCATCAGCTCATAGGCCCATTTTTCATAACTGGGATACCGAATGTGCACAAGTATCGGAGCCTCCTGACAAACAGTCATCCACAGATGCTTGTGATACCAACATGATGGCTGTTCAGCCCATAGTGCACGAAGTACTACAGAATTTAGTTACGAATTGCTTCCAGATCGTTGGATTGGCCGCAGATGACCTGTACCTTGGCCGGCCCGTTCTACGAATTTGACGCTTGTAGACTTTTTTTGTGGGGAAAGCTGAAAGGTTCTGTCATGCGATGACAAGCAACGACGTATTAGTGCAGCCTGCTCGGACATCTCCGCTGAAGTGCTCGTACGTGTGCAGCAGTCTTTCATTATCAGTCTGGAAGCGTGTATTGGCGCTGCTGCTGCCCCTGTTTACTCTGGACACAACATGTGAAGGTGAATTGTCTCGTTACTGGGTAGAATGCGCATGACTAGTGTATGCACTTGCGTTGTTGTCTAGTGTGTGCTACCACAGGTATTGTACAAGTGACGGTGTAGAATCATTTCAAAATACAACGTCTCGCAAACGACTCTCACTAGAGCCGGCCGAAGTGGCCGTGCGGTTAAAGGCGCTGCAGTCTGGAACCGCTAGACCGCTACGGTCGCAGGTCCGAATCCTGCCTCGGGCATGGATGTTTGTGATGTCCTTAGGTTAGTTAGGTTTAACTAGTTCTAAGTTTTAGGGGACTAATGACCTCAGCAGTTGAGTCCCATAGTGCTCAGAGCCATTTGAACCGACTCTCACTAGAATCCTGCAACAAACACCACTTATATTCTAATTGATGTCTTCTTCTCGGGTTATCAGCCTTGATTGACTTACAACAGGAGCCACTGACTACCAATTTATTGTGTGAAAACCGCACATCAATAGCACTTTCCATTTCGAGAACATATGCGGTGCACGAATTAGATGATTCACACTGATACGGAGAAGACTGAAAAGTGGAAGGAATATAAAGATGGGGTGTACAAAGCAGCCGGATTTGAGACTGTATTATAGAAAGGGAAGAGGAAGCAGAGATGCAATGGGAGATAGGACACTGCGAGAAGAATTTGTAGAGCCGAAACGACGCAGCTGCAGTATAAGAGATTCCCTCATAAGTAATGTGATCCTTGGGAGTGACAGCCCAAAACCTCATCTACAAGATACATTATGCAAGCAAAATGTCCTCAGATTTCGGCAAAAATTAAATAATCCCAGTGGTTAAAGAAGCAGGTAGTGACAGGAGTGAGTACAATCGAATCGTTGGTTTAGTAAGTCATGTTTACAATTTACTCACACGAATCATTTATGGGCGAATGGAGAAACTGGTAGAACCTGATCTCAGGGAAGATAATTTTGGATTGACTGGTTGAAAAAAGGCGGACCCGCTTTTACAGCATTAGTAGATCTAGAGAAAAATTTTTACAGTGTTGACATTCTGAAGGTAGCACGGATAAATTACAGACAGCGAAAGGTTGTTCATAACTTATGCAGAAATCAGACAGAATTTACAGGAGTTGAAAGACATAAAGAGAAGGTGTAAATTGAGAAGGTACTGAAGAAGCGGGGATTGAAAGGGACTGAGACAGGTTTGTAGCCGACCACTGATGTTATTCACTCTATACACTGAGCAAGGTGAGATGGAAACCAAGAATTAATTTTGAAAGGGAATCATAGCGTAGTTCATGGAGAGGAAATTAAACGTTTGAAGTTTGAAGATAATGTGACGGTTCGTTTCCGACACCAATATCCCCCCCACCCCCCCATGAAACATGGACTTTGCCGTTGGTGGGGAGGCTTGCGTGCCTCAGCGAGACAGATAGCTGTACCGTAGCTACAACCACAACGGAGGGGTATCTGTTGAGAGGCCAGACAAACGTGTGGTTCCTGAAGAGGGGCAGCAGCCTTTTCAGTAGTTGCAAGGGCAACAGTCTGGATGATTGACTGATCTGGCCTTGCAACAATAACCAAAACGGCCTTGCTGTGCTGGTACTGCGAACGGCTGAAAGCAAGGGGAAACTACGGCCGTAATTTTTCCCGAGGGCATGCAGCTTTACTGTATGATTAAATGATGATGACGTCCTCTTGGGTAAAATATTCCGGAGGTAAAATAGTCCCCCATTCGGATCTCCGGGCGGGGACTACTCAAGAGGATGTCGTTATCAGGAGAAAGAAAACTGTCGTTCTACGGATCGGAGCGTGGAATGTCAGGTCCCTTAATCGGGCAGGTAGGTTAGAAAATTTGAAAATGGAAATGGACAGGTTAAAGTTAGATATAGTGGGAATTAGCGAAGTTCGGCGGCAGGAGGAACAAGACTTCTGGTCAGGTGACTACAGGGTTATAAACACAAAGTCAAATAGGGGTAATGCAGGAGTAGGTTTAATAATGAATAGGAAAATAGGAACGCGGGTAAGCTACTACAAACAGCTTAGTGAACGCATTATTGTGGCCAAGATAGATACGAAGCCCACACCTACTACAGTAGTACAAGTTTATATGCCAACTAGCTCTGCAGGTGACGAAGAAATTGAAGAAATGTATGATGAAATAAAAGAAATTATTCAGATAGTGAAGGGAGACGAAAATTTAATAGTCATGGGTGACTGGAATTCGAGTGTAGGAAAAGGGAGAGAAGGAAACGTAGTAGGTGAATATGGATTGGGGCTAAGAAATGAAAGAGGAAGCCGCCTGGTAGAATTTTGCACAGAGCACAACTGAATCATAGCTAACACTTGGTGTAAGAATCATGATAGAAGGTTGTATACATGGTAGAACCCTGGAGATACTAAAAGGTATCAGATAGATTATATAATGGTAAGACAGAGATTTAGGAACCAGGTTTTAAATTGTAAGACATTTCCAGGGGCAGATGCGGACTCTGACCACAATCTATTGGTTATGACCTTTAGATTAAAACTGAAGAAACTGCTAAAAGGTGGGAATTTAAGGAGATGGGACCTGGATAAACTGAAAGAACCAGAGGTTGTGCAGAGTTTCGGGGAGAGCATAAGGGAACAATTGACAGGAATGGGGGAAACAAATACAGTAGAAGAAGAATGGGTAGCTTTGAGGGATGAAGTAGTGAAGGCAGCAGTGGATCAAGTAGGTAAAAAGACGAGGGCTAGTAGAAATCCTTGGGTAACAGAGGAAATATTGAATTTAATTGATGAAAGGAGAAAATATAAAAATGCAGTAAATGAAGCAGGCAAAAAGGAATACAAACATCTCAAAAATGAGATCGACAGGAAGTGCAAAATGGCTAAGCAGGGATGGCTAGAGGACAAATGTAAGGATGTAGAGGCTTATCTCGCTAGGGGTAAGATAGATACTGCCTACTGGAAAATTAAAGAGACCTTTGGAGATAAGAGAACCACTTGTATGAACATCAAGAGCTCAGATGGAAACCCAGTTCTAAGCAAAGAAGGGAAAGCAGAAAGGTGGAAGGAGTATATAGAGGGTCTATACAAGGGCGATGTACTTGAGGACAATATCATGGAAATGGAAGAGGATGTTGATGAAGATGAAATGGGAGATACGATACTGCGTGAAGAGTTTGACAGAGCACTGAAAGACCTGAGTCGAAACAAGGCCCCCGGAGTAGACAACATTCCATTGGAACTACTGACGGCCTTGGGACAGCCAGTCCTGACAAAACTCTACCATCTGGTGAGCAAGATGTATGAAACAGGCGAAATACACTCAGACTTCAAGAAGAATATAATAATTCCAATCCCAAAGAAAGCAGGTGTTGACAGATGTGAGAATTACCGAACAATCAGTTTAATAAGCCACAGCTGCAAAATACTAACACGAATTCTTTACAGACGAATGGAAAAACTAGTAGAAGCCAACCTCGGGGAAGATCCGTTTGGATTCCGTAGAAATACTGGAACACGTGAGGCAATACTGACCTTACGACTTATCTTAGAAGAAAGATTAAGGAAATGCAAACCTACGTTTCTAGCATTTGTAGACTTAGAGAAAGCTTTTGACAATGTTGACTGAAATACTCTCTTTCAAATTGTGAAGGTGGCAGGGGTAAAATACAGGGAGCGAAAGGCTATTTACAATTTGTACAGAAACCAGATGGCAGTTATAAGAGTCGAGGGACATGAAAGGGAAGCAGTGGTTGGGAAGGGAGTAAGACAGGGTTGTAGCCTCTCCCCGATGTTATTCAATCTGTATATTGAGCAAGCAGTAAAGGTAACAAAAGAAAAATTCGGAGTAGGTATTAAAATCCGTGGGGAAGAAATAAAAACTTTGAGGTTCGCCGATGACATTGTAATTCTGTCAGAGACAGCAAAGGGCTTGGAAGAGCAGTTGAACGGAATGGACAGTGTCTTGGAAGAATGATATCAGATGAACATCAACAAAAGCAAAACGAGGATAATGGAATGCAGTCGAATTAAGTCGGGTGATGTTGAGGTTATTAGATTAGGAAATGAGACATTTAAAGTAGTAAAGGAGTTTTGCTATTTGGGGAGCAAAATAACTGATGATGGTCGAAGTAGAGAGGATATAAAATGTAGACTGGCAATGGCAAGGAAAGCGTTTCTGAAGAAGAGAAATGTGTTAACATCGAGTATAGATTTAAGTGTCAGGAAGTCATTTCTGAAAGTATTCGTATGGAGTGTAGCCATGTATGGAAGTGAAACATGGACGATAACCAGTTTGGACAAGAAGAGAATAGAAGCTTTCGAAATGTGGTGCTACAGAAGAATGCTGAAGATTAGATGGGTAGATCACATAACTAATGAGAAGGTACTGAATAGGATTGGGGAGAAGAGGAGTTTGTGGCACAACTTGACCAGAAGAAGGGATCGGTTGGTAGGACATGTTCTGAGGCATCAAGGGATCACCAATTTAGTATTGGAGGGCAGCGTGGAGGGTAAAAATCGTAGGGGGAGACCAAGAGATGAATACACTAAGCAGATTCAGAAGGATGTAGGTTGCAGTAGGTACTGGGAGATGAAGAAGCTTGCACAGGATAGAGTAGCATGGAGAGCTGCATCAAACCAGTCTCAGGACTGAAGACCACAACAACAACAACAACAACAACCAATATCCGCAGGTTTGAATTCCCGCTCGGCGAGTTTAACGCGGCGCCCGCGCCGCTGTAGTAATGCACACGGCACTGGGAGGGCGCTTGCTGGACTGCACGAGCAGCAGCCGACCCCCGGCGGGTGAAGGATTTTTCCTGTGGACCGATCAACTTCGTCTTATCGCTCGAACGAGGGAGACGGTACGTTCACCCCCGGATAAGCGTCGGCCTTCTATAGCGAGTGGGTCCTAGTACTGAGTGCACAGGACACTTCTTATTGAGAAGCTAGTGTGTCGAGGGAAAGTCGTTCTTACCTGGTTTGGAAGTATTCTGACCTACAGGTACTGTGAAGAATCAGCAGGTGAATGTATTACTTCCCCATGTTTTATGATTTAAGAGCAAGTGAATTTAGAACACTTTGTAATCCGACTGGTGACGTCGATGTTAGCGGTCGATATTTAGTGCTTAGTCGAAACGAGCTTTATCTCTTCGTGTTTTCGAATATCATTATTTGCAGCGGCACATTGGTACCTGGATTCATTTCTTGTTCGGCTGTACTCTCCAGGCCCAGTCCTGGCTAAAGGTTATTTTTTAAGAAGATTTATTGATCTAAGACTATTTTATCATTAGATAGCACTTTAAATATGTATTTCACCAACTTTCATGAGAGTTCTTTGATACCATGTAACCTGCCAACAGTAAAAAATATAATTATATCATTCACAATCAGCATAACCTACCAACAGATGAATTCCGTAACCTACCAATAATAGAATGTGGCTAATCCCTCAATAAAATTGTGGCTCACTTACAACCTTTCAATAATTGACTATGAATTTAAGGTAAATTTGGACGCCAGCAGTGCTGCGTCATGGCCCTGAAAGATTATTCTGAATAAATTGAAAATTCTTACCTCAATAAGGTCACCAGATAACGCATATATATCTGCTCCTACAAGTAATTTTATGGCACAGCCCAGTGCAATGCTGGCCGATAGATTTGTCATGTATAAAAAGAAACAACTGATTTTTCTTTACAATAATCGGGATGATCATGGATTGGAGAAATTAGTAAATTATTCAAATTGAGATGAATGATTCTCAAAAGTCAATTTTTATAACAAAGATTATTATTAAGAGATTTTTTAAAAACATTTACATGGGACTTGATATTGTGGTGTCACCGCCAGACACCACACTTGCTAGGTGGTAGCCTTTAAATCGGCCGCGGTCCATTAGTATACGTCGGACCCGCGTGTCGCCACTGTCAGTGATTGCAGACCGAGCGCCACCACACGGCGGGTCTAGAGAGACGTCCTAGCACTCGCCCCAGTTGTACAGCCGACTTTGGTAGGAAAGGTTCACTGACAAATACGCTCTCATTTGCCGAGACGATAGTTAGCATAGCCTTCAGCTACGTCATTTGCTACGACCTAGCAAGGCGCCATTACCAGTTAATATTGAGATTGTAAAACATGTACCGTCCAGAGCGATGTACACCAATTGTGGATTAAAGTTAAGTATTGTATCAACTACGTATTTTATTTGCTACTATAAATTCCCTTAACTGTTCCAGACCTCACGCCAGTCTGCGTGAGCTTAAACGCGTGCTTTTCGGCCTCCTCTAGCAACACGGTGTTGGCTCTTCTGCCAACACATCAGATATAACAATTGTACATATGCGCGAGGCTGCTTTTACCTTATACTGCAACGCTCAGGCACCGCCATCGCTCCCCACAACCGGCCCAGCCAACTCCATACACCAGACTGCTCGCTACTACTTACTCCAACTGTTACACAGTTCATACCGCTGACAACACTGCTCTCTGGTCTGAGATTCTCTTGTAGCTTACATATCGCAGGCAGCGCGTGAGCAGTCCATCGAAATTACATCTGCTCGAGTGCGCTAGCAAAAATTTCTTATTAGTGGACCTCTTACAACCATTTTAATGATTCTGGCTTGTTGGTTTCTTAATTACTAATAGGTTGGTTGATTTGGGGAAGGGGGCCAAACAGCGAGGTCATCGGTCCCATCGGACTAGGGAACGAAATCAGCCGTGCCCTTTCAAAGGAACCAGCCCAGCATTTACCTGAAGCGATTTAGGGAAATCACGCAGAGCCGAAATCAGGTCGGCCGGACGTGGGTTTGGACCGTCATCCTCCCGAATGCAAGGCCAGTGTGATAACCGCTGCGCCAACTCGCTCGGTCGGTTATTAATGAAGTACAAGTTACATCTGAAGATCGCTCCTCCTCGTAGAGAACTTGTGTTTAAGATGGATTTAAGGAAATAAAGTGGTGTTGAATTATGATCGAACCGTTGCGCACACCTCTCGATTCCAGTACCAACACTCATAAAACAGTTGAGTGGGATGACGTATGTTTTACGATGTATACTTTTATTTTGGCGGTATATCCAAGCATTGGTTTGAAAACTACGATGAAAATTCAAGTGTTGAGAGAAACCAAAGGCGTAAGTTAAGAAAAATTAGGTGACAATCAGCCGAAAAACAAGTAAAAACCAGATTCCAACGACAAGGTGAAACGATTCAGTCGTAGATTATGAGTATATTGGCGCTGGGTCGCTCAGTGGACCCCAGTGTGGCAGATGCCGATAAAGTTTCACACTCAATGAATATAATGGTAGAGGACGTTATGCCCGCACACCCACCGTCGTCGCGACTGCACAGATATCGCTTCGCCGTTTCCCCGCGGCAGCGGAGCGTATCTCAAAAGTTTGTGAGTATATTGTCCTGGCTAGTTAAGAACAATTCCCTGCCTTGTAGGTCGGGCATAAAACATCTCTGAATCACGTTGTAAATCTAATTGTGTGAACCAGCAGCTGAAAATTAATCTCGTTTTCTACTTCCAGAGATACTTCATACACTTTCAACCACGACGGACCCAAAGACAGTGATTTTATTTATTACTCAGGAATAACTTAGCAATCGGGTTCCAGTCTATTTTTTTTCTAATTTTTGTTTCCCAAATAATTTGATGTAGTTACCTTCGTAGTCAATATGCCGTCGTTAAATCCTATTATCTGCTTGTAACAGGTTGATCAGCTTTTCTCAATAACCCTTGAATATTCACAGATATGATTGTCTATGTACTAGCAGATTTTTGAGATTTAGAAAACACGGAGAAAGTCTCGTATGTATTCTGTTTTATTGACGCAATTCACTTTTTAAATTAACGAAAGATGGCACTGGGGAATCAGCGAAGAAAGAGTTGATCCTAGTGTGTACCGTTTCGGTATAATAACAGTCAGTCCGTACCTCATTCCTTCGCGCTCCTATCACCAATGATATGATTTCCCAAGAAACTGTCCTTTAGCATTAATATCTGATAAATCATAAATATGTCTCTGGCTTTACAATGTCTAAGCTTCTTAATTCTCACGTCGCGATATTAATTATAAGTTCGAGTTCCTTCAATGTCTGTTCAGCACAGATTTAGTCTTTTCACGGGC
The DNA here is from genome assembly GCF_021461385.2 of Schistocerca piceifrons. Taxonomy (NCBI): domain Eukaryota; kingdom Metazoa; phylum Arthropoda; class Insecta; order Orthoptera; family Acrididae; genus Schistocerca; species Schistocerca piceifrons. Next base: position 93,843,431 of record NC_060141.1, read on the forward strand.
ATTATATCTCACGTTTCGTTTATTAGCAGAATCGCCTTGACAACGATCGGGAGAGGTATTAGTATGATAAAGTCCAACTATTTTCTGTCCCAATATATCAAAACAATCTATTATCCACCACTCCAGTGTCTAATCCAGTTATCAGAATGATATTTAATTAGGCTTATAATCCCTAACTTCCGACTACCACGGAAGACTGCGAACATGCACCACTGAAAGCAATAACTCAAGAGAGCTAACAATGCTGCGCTTTGGTTTATATATTATACTCAAAACAAAACGCAGCTCTGTGATGTCCTCCGTGGATTCCCTTTGTACTACTTTGCGTTACTCTGTTTCAAATATCTGCTCTTTGCAAAATTGTAACTAACTCTTACTTCGAAGAACAACTACCGTTCTTTGGCTCTTGGGTCATTTCGTATTACAGAATTTAATCTAATATTCGTTTCTGAATACCGACTCTCTAAAGAGCGGTTACAACGTCTATCAAACGCTTCTAATGGTGTAGGTACTACAGAGGACATAACCAAATAGTGTCAGTACATAGAGGTAATTCGAAATGAACGTGCGTGGAAGGCTTACAAATGTAATAGCAATGGTAGTCATCGAAGTGCATCAGGACTTTTCATCGCTAATACGGCAAATGATAACAAGAGACGACTTACGACGTCTGTTACTGTCGAATCAAGAAGGCAGTAAGTAGCAGCGTTGAACATCAAAGCCAGCCACCATGACGTAGCATAGCTAATATAAAGAGAATTTCCCCGGCAGTTGAGGCCATCTCGAGAGCGCAGACCAGTATTGAGAAATGGAGCCGGAGAGCCTTGAGTTCAGAAGCAACCGTCAGATGAGATCTGAGGTTCTCGTCGATGCAGATACAGTCAGCTGCCTCCTCATTTAGATCGGCGTCCAGAAAACTGTACAATGTGAAAAACGGAACAGGACCACATTCTGCTGTATTTCCACTGCATATGATACGGGTGTTTCGTATGTTACTATAAGGGACGAATCTTCGGCGAACTATTGTGCCACACGTCGTCGAACAACTGTTCAGTTCTAAGCAAGCACGGCAACTTAAGATGACTACAGCTGATCTGCGAGAAGAAACCCAGCGCCATAAAGTGGTCGTGGGCGCCCCCCCCCCCCCAACACCCCACACCATAGAGCCGAGTTCAGAAAAGACAAGCTATACTTGTGCAGCTGAAGCCGCCTCTGACGAAAATCCTCCAGCAACGACAGTTGTCAAGATGTCGGGAAATCACATCGACGTCATAAACGATCAACCTGTCCGCATACTAGTCGATTTTTGTCCGTCGATATATTTGGTACTGGATAGTGAATAATAATATACAGAAGAAAGGTGAACGAAACTGAACTGTTAGATGAAAATCGGTTTGACTTTAGGGAAGGCAAGACCAGCAGAAAAGCAGTTTAACGTCGCGCCTGATAAGGAAACACTTAAGAAAAATTAAGGCATCTTCATAGGGTTTGTCGACCTATAAAAAGTGTTCGACAGTGTAAAATAGTGGAGGATGTTCAAAATTCGTAAGAAAATGGGGAGTAGCTATAGCGAAAGATGGGTAACATACAGTATGAGTAACAACCAAAAATAAAGTAAAAGAACTTATAAACATAGGAAATTAGCATTGCATGCTTCTTTATTATTCAGGTAAATAAGAACTAAACAGATTTATGTATTATTAGCAGATCAGTAGGTATAACACCATTGTATTTCAGATATGATCAGGTGAAAAGACTCTGAAATAAATTTGAACTTTAATACATGTTTATTATAACATCTCAAAATGTTAAAGATCCATTGAAAAACATTACACATACTAGACTAAAAAGCAGATAATAATTATTTAAATAAAAATGTTTTTAATATAACAAGTTTTTAAACCGGACAAAAAAGTATAAAGTAAATTCTCCTAAGCCCATACAGATTCTTAACACTACACGGTAGTTCTGAAAATTTATGATTGTCAGCTTTTAATAGCTTTGAAAATACTTGTGAGATTTGTAACGAAAAAAGTAGGATGCATACAATAGACATCAGTTAGGTAAACTATTCATGCAACAATTACGTATCGCATATGCCCCACGTTTTTCTTATAAATCTTACAAGTATTTTCATAGCTATTAAAAACTGACAATCACAAATTTTCAGGACTATCTCTGTAGCATTAGGAATATGAATGAGTTAGGAGAAATTATTTTACACTTTTCACTCCAATATAAGAAATTCTTATACTAACGATTTATTATTTTTTAAATAATTATTTTCTGCATTTTAGTCTTGTGTGTGTGGAATTTCTCAGTGGATTTCAAACATTTTAAAAGGTCATAACAGAGAGAGAGAGAGAGAGAGAGAGAGAGAGAGAGAGAGAGAGACATGTTACATTTCATGTTTAATTCGATGGCTTTTCACCTGATCATACCTGAAACAGAATCCATCTACTAATAACATACCAATCGGTTTAATTGTTATTTTCCAAAGAAATAAAATAAAGAATTGATCAAAATTAATTTTGCCCATTTTTAATAAGATTTTCATATTGTTGTCGCAAACTAAGGCCTTGTCGCTTGGGTAACACCGGTTCCCGTCAGATCACGGAAATTAAGCGCTGTCTGGCTGAGCTCGCACTTGGATGGGTGACCATCCGGTCTGCCGAGTACTGTTAGCAAGCGGGGTGCACTCAGCCGTTGTGAGGCAAAACTGTGGAGCTACTTGATTGAGAAGTAGCGGCTCCGGTCACAGAAACTGACATACGGCAAGGAAAGCGGTGTGTTGGCCACGTGCCCCTCCAAATCCACTTCCAGCGACGCCTATGGGCTGAGGATGACACGGCGGCCGGTCGGTACCGTTGGGCCTCACAGCTTTTTTTTTCTTTTTTTCTTTTATTTTTATTATTTTTTTTTCAAGCTATTGTGGCTATAATGTGACAAGGGTACGGAACGACTCAAGGAACCAACAGAGGCTGGTCGACCACATCAACAGTGGTCAGCCGAGTGTGAACAGGAGGACAACAAGAGAGAAATGCACAGTGGCGAAAGTATGGCAGAATAAAAAAGTTCAGCAATCCAGAGTCACAATCAAAATCATAGCGAAACCTGAGACATAACCAGTGGTGTGTAATGAGAACGATACTAGAGCACAGCGAATGCGCAACTGAAGGCCGAGCCACAGCAGGGCTAGCTTTATAGTACAGCCGTGAGCACGAAATGGGCAGTAGTGTGGTCTGGGCTCTGGCGCTGCGAGGCCGGCACTGCAGAGGTGATCTGGTGCTCACAGATGTAGCACAGACGTCTGGCAGCCACCATCGAGCTCCACACGTACCACCTGAAATGCATGCCGAGCCTGCTGGGCAGCCGAGGTGTCAGGCTTTACCAACGTTTTTCACCCTCACTAGCCGGCCGTGTTGGCCGAGTGGTTCTAGGCGCTACAGTCTGGAACCGCGCGACCGCTACGGTCGCAGGTTCGAATCCTGCCTAGGGCATGGATGTTTGTGATGTCCTTAGGTTAGTTAGGATTAAGTAGTTCTAAGTTCTAGGGGACTGATGACCTTAGAAGTTGAGTCCCATAGTGCTCAGAGCCATTTGAACCACTTTTTTTCACGCTCATCTATACAGTCTTGGGACCAAGGGGGATCAGACAGACGAGAAAGCGTGTTACCATTGCACTGTCATCCTATTCTGAACTATTTTTAAATTTCAGTTCCGTAACTCTTCGAGACATTAGTTTAAATCAACTGTAAACTACGTGTCGAACACACAGACAAGAAAGCGACCTAATAAAAGCGTGTTAAAAAGTGTACGATAATGATGCAGTCTTTCTCCGCTACTGTTCAATCTACACACATGGGAGCAATTATTAAAACAAAGTTTAGGAATTTGATTAAAATTCAAGATCAAATAACGTCAACGATACAGTTTGTTGATGACATGCTGTGCCCAGTGAAAATGAGGAAGAATTGCAGGACACCACAAATGGAATGAACAGTGTGTTAAGCATACAATGATGAGCCAAAACATTATGGCCATCTGCTGGATGGCTCTTTTGTTCTTCTTTCGAACGAAACTCATCACAGATTTTGCGTCTCAGGAATCCGACTTTTTTTGGTAGGTTTGTGGAGCTATGTGGCCTTAGATGTTTACGTACAGGTCGTGTCATTCACGTGAATAACGTGCCGCTAGTTTGCGTACGTGTTGATCGCGCCCGATAGCGGCCCAGATGGGTTACAAAGGATGTACATCAGGTGAATTTGGTCGCCGGGACATCGACATGAGTTCATACAAATGCTTCTCAAACCACCGAAGCACGGATCTTTCTTCGAGACACTGATAATTATACTACTGAAAGATGACATCCCCATCGGGTAAGACATGAAGCATAAAAAGATGCAGATGGTTGGCAGCTGTCAGCGTGTCATCGATTACTACCGCAGGTTCCATAAAGGCGCAGGACAATGTCCCCGGTAGCATAGTACTCCTCCCAACACCCCGTGTCCGTCGCACGCTGCACGTTGCGAGCCGATGTTCACCTCGAGGAAGCGTTTGTCGAGACGACCAGAGACCTAGTGTAACAAAAATGTGATTAATCCGAAGAGCTGACACGTTTACAAATCTTTAACATCATGCAGCGCGTTAGCAACCGCATATGTATAGAAAATAAACAATTTTTTCAGCCTTCAGTTGCAAGGTAATTTTTACTCGTTTACCTAGGTTTCGATTCCAGTAATGGAATCTTCTTCAGAACCTATAAATTAAACCACATACGGACATATATTACTCACTGAAATGCATCATCAGTCTAATGATTGAATAATAAAGAAATCGTGATGCTTACAAAAAATTAAATTATTTTGAGAGCCAAACACTGGCCATGTCACGGATTAAAAATTAAAACAATAAAGACGCATAATCATAAGATTATGTCTGTCAAGATTAAAACCATTAAGGCGAATGTAGACGGAGCTACGCCGGCCAGAAATAAGGACCACACGTGAGCGGCACGGAAACTAGCCGTCGCGAACAGTTCCGCGGCGAGGCTCGGCCGCGGCCAAGCGCATGCGCAAGCGCAAGCGCAGGCGCGAGAGACAAACTATCTCAAAATTACTTACAGCAAATATACATATAAACAAAATGTGTCTGAAAGCCGTCCTACAAATGGACAAACCTACCTTAGGATAGGTCGTTTATTAAAAAACCTAGGGTGTAAAGTTTCGTACTCTACCACCAACAACCTCAAAAAGAATTTAGTTCATTCTCTGGATTAAGGTAGTGATAAATCATCGCTGTCAGGAGTGTATAAGATCACGTGTGCTGAATGTCCTTCTTATTACATTGGCCAGACAGGAAGGGCCCTGTCTATTAGGTTTAAAGAGCATCTGCCGACAAAAAGCGGTGATGGAACACGAGGATCTACATTTGCTGAACATCTGGTCCAAAAGGCGCATGCTCCCAAGCCTCTAAAAGACGCAGAGCTTTTGCATAATGAAGTCAAGATATGTAGGCTAGACACCCTCGAAGAATTGCAAATTTTTAAACATCTTATTATTGATAGAGACAACTTACTTAATGATCAGTTGCAACTAAAAAATAGAAGTTATTTCGAAGGATATCAACCTTTACTCCGGTGGAGTTGACCCACAGTCCGCTTCGAAAGGCCGATGCTGTTTCCCTATCTGCTTTGTCCCTTTATTATAGTGCGATTGTACATGTGTGTTTTTGTATTTCGTAATATGCTTGTTAATGACACATAGTTACTAAGGCGTTTTTATGTTAAAGACATTTTATGCTTAGCACACATGGTTTCGACACTAATTTTTTAGTTACTCTAGCTGGCCTTCGCCCACTTACTATAATATTTAAATGTAAAAAAAATTTTTATACTTTGGCTTTGTAGTTTGTTCTCAGGTAGATTGTTTAATGTTGCCATACCAATAGATAGGTTTGTCCATTTGTAGGACGGCTTTCAGTCACATTTTGTTTATATGTATATTTGCTCTAAGTAATTTTGAGACAGTTTGTCTCTCGCGCCTGCGCCTGCGCCTGCGCATGCGCTTGGCCGCGGCCGAGCCTCGCCGCGGAACTGTTCGCGACGCCTAGTTTCCGAGCCGCTCACGTGTGGTCCCTATTTCTGGCCGGCGTAGCTCCGTCTACGTTCGCCTTAATGGTTTTAATCTTGACAGACATAATCTTATGATTATGCGTCTTTATTGTTTTAATTTTTAATCTGTGACATGGCCAGTGTTTGGCTCTCAAAATAATTTAATTTTTTGTAAGCAGCACGATTTCTTTATTATTCAATCATTAGACTGATGATGCATTTCAGTGAGTAATATATGTCCGTATGTGGTTTAATTTATAGGTTCTGAAGAAGATTCCATTACTGGAATCAAAACCTAGGTAAACGAGTAAAAATTACCTTGCAACTGAAGGCTGAAAAAATTATTTATTTGCTGACACGTTTCCATTGGTCTACGGCCAAATACGGATGGTTCCGAGCCCACTGCAGTCGTAATTGACGTTGTCTTTGTTAGGTCTGCGGTGGTATGCTGCTGAACTCCAAGTTCAACACTGTACGATGAACGGTATGCTCCGAAACCCTCTTGCGTGCACCAGCATTGCGCTTTTTCGTCATAGATGCCACAGATCACCATCTATCCTGCTTTACAAAGCAGACAAGCCTCCGAACTCCACGTTTTGTGAACAGTCATGAACGCACAATCATTTAGGACCTAGTGGAAGTTTCACTGTCCTGCCTATTTCAGTGGATGCTCACTATAGCAGCACTTGAACATTCGATCAGTTTCGTTGTTTCCGAGAGACTCGTTCACAGGCTCTGCGCGATAATAATCTCCCCTCTGTCAAAGTCGCCTATCTCAATAGGTTTTCCCATTTGCATCCCTTATCTTTGCTAGGGTGATCCCCTATCCGTGTCTGCTCCGCTTAAAAACTTTTCTCGCCGCGTCACATGCCCTCAGCGCCACCATGTGGAATCCGACGGTGTGGTAGGAATTGATCATAATGTTTTGGCTAATCAGTGTAGATCATGGCTTGAGTGTAACCCGAGCCACGACTAAAGTAATAATGAGTATCAGAAATGAGATTGGTGACAAACGTAAGTCAAAACTGGGAATCACGAAGTAGATGAAGTGAATGAATTCTGCTACCTTGGTAGCAAATTAGCAAATTAACGTATGACACACGGAACAAGGAGAGTGTGCTTATGGTGCACAGTATTGTGTGGAAGTTAATCACGGACTTTGAGAAAACTGGAAATGAAGAGATTCGAAGTATCTCAAATTTTATACTATAGAATGAGACGTGGCACACAGGTGCAGCTAGAAGCGCGCTGATTTGACATGCGACGGAGCTCAATCCGGCGCTAGTACCGATACAGTTCAGCACAGCTCGCGAGGAGGCAGCGTATGAAGCAATTTGACCAGCAGACGACATATCAACCTCTGCTATTGGCGACATATGAAGGCACCATATTAGCCGTCTCTCAAAAGGGCAACAGGTAGCCCGAGAGAGTCACAGCTGTCGACCCGCCAAGTGGCATGGGGGCCACCATGGTGAAAACTGAGAGGCCGCGCATTACTTCACGGTCGCCGCGTAAGTACACTACTGGCCATTAAAATTGCTACACCACGAAGGTGACGTGCTACAGACGCGAAATTTAACCGACAGGAAGAAGATGCTGTGATATGCAAATCATTAGCTTTTCAGAGCGTTCACACAAAGTTGGCTCCGATGGCGACACCTACAACGTGCTGGCACAAGGAAAGTTTCCAACCTATTTCTCATACACAAACAGCACTTAGCTGGCCTTGCCTGGTGAAACGTTGTTGTAATGCCTCGTGTAAGGAGGAGAAATGCGTATCATCACGTTTCCGACTTTGATAAAGGCCGGATTGTAGCCTATCGCGATTGCAGTTTATCGTATCGCGACATTGCTGCTCGCGTTGGTCGAGATCCAATGACTGTTAGGAGAATATGGAATCGGTGGGTTCAAGAGGGTAACACGGAACGCCGTGCTGGATCCCAACAGCTTCGTATCACTAGCAGTCGAGATGACAGGCATCTTATCCGCATGGCTGTAACTGATTGTGCACCCACGTCTAGATCCCTGAGTCAACAGATGGGGGACATTTGCAAGACAACAACCATCTGCACGAACAGTTCGACGACGTTTGCAGCAGCATGGACTATCAGCTCGGAGACCATGGTTGCGGTTATCCTTGACGCTGCATCACAGGCAGGAGCACATGCGATGGCGTACTCAACGACGAACCTGCGTGCACGAATGGCAAAACGTAATTTTTTCGGATGAATCCAGGTTCTGTTTACAGCATCATGATGGTCGCATCAGTGTTTGGCGACAACGCTGTGAACACACATTGGAAGCGTGTATTCGTCATCGCCATACTGGTGTATCACCCGGCGTGATGGTATGGGGTGCCATTGGTTACACGTCTCGCTCACCTCTTGTTCGCATTGACGGCACCTTGAACAGTGGTCGTTACATTTCAGATGTGTTACGACGCGTGGCTCTACCCTTCATTCGATCTCTGCGAAACCGTGCATTTCAAAAGGATAATGCACGACTGCATCTTGCAGGTCCTGTTCGGGCCTTTCTGGATACAGAAAATGTTCGACTGGTGCTCTGGTCAGCACATTCTCCAGATCTCTCACAACTGAAAACGTCTGGTCAATGGTGGCCGAACAACTGATTCGCCACAATAGGCCAGTCACTACTCTTGATGAACTGTGGTATCGTGTTGAAGCTGCTTGGGCAGCTGTACCTGTACACGCCATCCAAGCTCTGTCTGACGCAATGCCCAGGCGTATCAAGGACTTTATTACGGCCAGAGGTGGTTGTTCTGGGTACTGATTTCGGAGGATCTATGCACCCAAATTGCGTGAAAATGTAAACAAATGTCAGTTCTAGTGTAATATATTTGTCCAATGAACACCCGTTTAGCATCTGCATTTCTTCTTGGCGTAGCAATTTCAATGGCCAGAAGTGTCGAATACATATTAATAAAGAAGCGTCAATAGGCAACGACAGCACGCGACAGAGAGAAGCGAAGTCAGGAAGTACGTCTGAACACCCAATCTGTAGCTATAATAATATCTTACATATTGTCGATGAAAGATTGTAACTTACCTAATACTTTTAATAATCAATAATTTCTACGCGCCTTAAGCGATTTGCAAGAACGAAGTGACAGCAGGAAGCGCTTGGCCAGCACTATCGAAAATCTGTTCGAGTATTTCTATCAAAGCAATACAGTTTTAGTTATGAACAGGTATGGTCATTCCGGGGCTACAAAAGGCTCATTGCAACGCAAACTAAAAGATCTTATAAAAGTCATACAAAATCAGTGTTGTTTGATTCTTTATTTTTTAGGAAAATAACAACTAAACAGACTGATATACTATTACTAAGTACATACGTATAAAACCTCTTTACTTCAGATATGATCACGTGAAATAAACCTCAAATTTAATACATGTTCCTTATAATCTCATACAAATGTTTAGAAACCATTGAGCAATATCGCACACGCTAGACCAAAAGCAGGTCATAATTATTGAAAAGAAATAAGTTCTTAATACAAAAAGTTTTTAAATCAGATTAAAATGTGTAAAACAGTTTCTCCTAGGCCAATACAGATTCTTAATACCACACACATAGTTCTGGAAATTTATGATTGTGATTTTTTAATAGCTTTGGAATTACTTGTAAGCAGAACGATAGATGCAGCAGCATTATTAGATAATAGATTAGACGTTCAGTTGTCATTATGTTTAATATAGATCGTAGTGAATATTGCCAATGTTGACTATTTTACTGAATAAGATGCTAATAACGCAAAAATTTATGATCTCTGCAGAAAACTAATGTCACCACCGAAAAGCTAGAACTAATTCATGTATACTCCTCGTAAGGGTAAGCTTAACGCAGTTCTATTCATTATAAGGCTCATGTTCGACGAAGGAAAGACATTACGCTTGATTTTCTGACAAAAAGACTATGAAACTGGCATTTTTAGCTGGTCAAATGAATTAGCACCCAAGTGCGAAACCTTTAGTTACTCGTATAGTATAATTTTTACAGTAATATTCCCAGTATGTGTATTTTTATTGGTTTCTCAATGACGAGACTACATAAAGGCAGAAACCATATCGGCCTGGGAGCACATCGCTTTGAATGGTCGCCATGTGCGGACATTTCTTACGAGAGGCCTGTCAGTCGTGATCATAGGGTTCAAAATTTTCAAACTACAACTCTACTTATTTGTAGAATTTCCGCGGGTTTTTACGGTTGCAATTACAGACATTCACTCTGAACAGCAGCGTAGTCCAAGACGTGAAGTACGTGAAGAGGTTAGTCGATTTTTTACTTCAGAGTTGAAGTCGACGAACCACTTCAAAAATATCGGAAGTCCAACACTGCTCTGCTGAAGTCCACGAACTTGTCGAAATTTAACATTTCTTCGTGGACTCTGAAAAGTTATCTGCGATAGGTTTTCCAACACTCATTTTCAACAGTGATATGGTGGGACTGATTTAGTGCCTTACTGATGGATTCAGTGAATCAATCTATTGTTGTTCTCTCGACTCTCTTGTATGGTAAGGACATTCATTCATTTCACAAACCATAATCCCGCCTCAAATTTAATTGAGTTATAGGAAGCCAACAGAACAATAACAGGGCAATGCGACAGCTGTGTGGCCGTCCCATGAACATATACCAAGTCAACAATCTTCAGAAATCGGTCACACGCTTAGTTAACCCTTTTGACATACCGAGACGGTGTGAGAGTAGAACATAAGTCTGATACTTTACCCATCTGAAATCATGCTAACGTAATCGATCATGACTTATTACCTCTAAGTTATATTCATAAACGGCACATATGGACGTTACAGTCACGTTAATGTGATCATTGCTAATGATTGACGTCAACGTGCAATAACCACTCACAAACAGAGTGGAAGGACTGGCAGTGGAGGGTATACGACGTGCGACAATAAAATAATGAGACTGATGTGAAAAAAAATGTTACTAACCGTTTCAGTCAAGTTTAGTGTTGTCTCCTTCAGAGTAGTTCCCTTCTGATTGCACACACTTTTTTCCAGCGCTTCTGCCATTGATGGTAACATCTTTAGAACTCGTCTTCTGTAATATCCTCCAAGACCCTCGTCACAGCTTTTTGGACATCTTGTGTTGTTTGAAAATGGTGTCCCTTGACCGCCGTTTTGACTGTAGTACTGAAATTTGTTTTGACGTTAAAAATTGCTGTACTGACAGAGCAGTATGGGATGGCGCATTATTGTGATGCAGAATCCAATTATCAGCAATGTTGGCACGAACACAAAGAACTCTTTTACGAAGTCTTTCTAGAATTTCTTTGTAGTAATATTAATTAAATGTTTGTCCAGGAGGCATCCACTCTTTATGAACAATTCCCTTGTAATCAAAGAAGCACACAAGCATGCATTTCACTATTGACTTTGACATGCGAGTTTTTTTTTGTCTGGGTGGTCCCTTTGAACGCCATTGCGAACTTGGGCGTTTTGTATTTGAATCGTACTGAAAAAAAAAACAACTTTCATCACCAGTGATACCACGGCTCAACAATTCTGGATTTGATTTCCGTTTGCTCTAACAGATCAGCTGCCACATTTTTCCGTGTTTCTCGCTGTTGTGGTGTGAGATTTTTGGGGACCATTTTTGCAAAAACCTTTCTCATACCAAGATCTTCAGTTATTATTAGACGAACCGTTTCTCGATTGATGTTCAGTTCTTCTGCAATCATTTTCACGGATAATCTTCGATCAGATCGTACGAGTTCACGCACCCTGGCCAAGTTGACATCCATCCGTCTGGTTGATGGTCGTCCACTGCGGTCTTCATCTTCAACACTCGTTCTGCCTTCACTAAACATTTTATGCCAACGAAAAACTTGAGCTCTTGACATAACCTCCTCTCCAAAAACCTTCTGAAGCTTACCGTAAATTGTCGTCGCGTTGTTACCCAATTTAACGCAAAAAGAAATGGCATACTGTTGCGCAATATTATGCGGTTGCACTTCCGTGACGAGAGACACAAACACGTGTTAACTTATTACAGCACATCTCATTTCTGAGCAGATACATCGATGTGCCGCTTGGACTAGAAGCAGCTTATAGGCCAAGGTCAAAGTTATTGTGCCTACGCAAGCCTGCAGCGTTGTCACATCTTGCAAAGAAAATCAGTCTCATTACTTTATTGTCGCACCTCGTATATCGCATATCAGGGGACACGGGAAGTAGTGCAGTTGTTTTCATAATGCAGAAACGAAGCGGTTTATCGTACGTCAAAAGGGACCTGACAATTTCCTTTCAGGTCGAGGGGGGAGGGGAGCGGAAGGGGGAAGAATTTCCGAAACGGCTAGGTTCGTAAACTGCCATGTGCCGTCGTGGTTAAAGTACATCGTGCATGGCAAAATGACCCTACCAAAAACCTGCACCAGGGCAACTGTGATGCTCCATGGGCCATAGACAACAGGGGTGAATGGCGGCCGAGATGTATACTGGCAGAAGACGTGCAACTGTTGAGCAGCTGACCACCCAGGTGAATCAAAGGGCTACTAGCAGTGTCTCCTCAACACCCGTTCAGCTACTGCTGTTCCATTGGGGCCTATGCAGCAGCTGCCTGGTTCATGTAGACATACTGAAGGTCCAGGCTGGAAGAAGGAGCTGTATGGTGTGGGGAATGTTTTTGTTGCTTTCCCTGGATGATGTCATCATTCTCGAATGCACAATGGACCAGTAACAGTACACACCGAAGTGACAGTAGTCATGGGATACCTCCCAATATCGCGTCAGAATTCCTTTTATCGATTCAGTTGCGCAACTCGACGTGGCATGGACTTATTGGTTGGAAGTCCCCTGCAGAAATACTGAGCCGTTCTGCCTTTTATAGTCGTCCACTCTTACGAAATTGTTGCTGGAGCAGGAGTTTGTGTACAAAATGACCTCTCGTTTATGACCCGAAATACTCGATTGGATTCACGTGAGGCGACCTCGGTGGCTATACCATTCGCTCGGATTGTTCAGAATGTTCTTGAAACCAATCACGAACAATTGTCCTGGTGACATGGTACTTGTCATCCATCGTTGTTTGGGAACATGAAGTCCATGAATCGCTGCAAATGGTCTCCAAGCAGCCAAACATAAAGGTTTCCAATCAGTGATCAGTTCAGTTGGACCAGAGGACCCAGTCCATTCCCTGTAAACACAGCCCATTCCTTTATGGAATCACCACCAGTTTGCACAGTGTTTTGTTGACAACTTGGATCCATGGCTTTGTGGCGTCTGCGCCACACTCCATCCATACCATTAGCTCTTACCAACTGATATCTGGACTCCTCTGACCGCGCCACAGTTTTCCAGGAGTCTAGCGTCCAACATACATGTTTATGAGGCCAGGAGAGGCGCTGCAGTTAGTATCGTGCTATTAGGAAAGCCAGGCGCATCAATCGTCTGCTGCCATAGCCCGTTAACGCCGAATTTCACTGCACTGTCCTAACGGATATGTTCGTCGTACACCCCATATTGATTTCTGCGGTTATTTCATGCAGCGTTGCTTGTCTGTCAGCACTGACAACGCTACGCAAACGCTACAGCTCTCGGTCGTTAAGTGAAGGCTGTCGGTAACTGCATTGTCCTTGGTGAGACCTAATGCCCGAAATTTGGTATTCTCGGCACACTCTGGGCACTGTGGACCCTGGAGTATTCAATTCCTTTACTATTTCCGAAATGGAGTGGCCCGTGCATCTAGGTCAGTCTACCATTCCGCGTTCAAAATCTGTTCATTCCCGTCGTTGGGCCATAATCACGTAGGAAATCTTTTCACATGAATCACCTGAGTGCAAATAATTGATCCGCCAATGCGCTGCCATTTTATACTACAGCCATTTGTGTATACGCACGCCGCTATCCCCGGACTTTTGTCGCTTCAGTGTACAGATATCCTGGGGACAACGTCCATACCAGATGCATGTAGTTTATCCTCAATACTACGATCTATGCTACCTACCAGCAATACAATGCAACGTGTAACACACCCCCCCTCGTACGAGCGTGGCGCGAAGAGCACCACGATGAATTTACCGTACTCCCCTGGCAACCAAACACCCGGTTTTCAACCCATTACACAAGAGGTACTAACAACTCCTAAGCATGGATAACACCTTAAAGAAATAGACAACGACCACCCAAAATACAGGAAGCATAAAAAGTCACACCACTGATTGTGGCTGCTGGATAGCCCTTAACAATCTATATACAGTGCCTTAAACTATAAAATACACAATCCCCAAAAATACAAGAAAAGCTGGGAAGGCATACAATTTAAATGTAACTCCCAGCTGGTACAAACCAGTAGAAACATTGACAATGACCCTGAAATAAATATAGAAGCCCAAAAAATAAAAGATAAGCTGGGAAGATATGCAAATTAAATGTGACTCCCAACAGGTACATACCAGCAGAAGCATTAACAGTGATCCTTAAATAAATATGCAGTCACCCTAAATAAAATAAAAGGTGGAAAATTACATAAAACGGCTATCACAGGCAACAAGCAGGCACGTCTTACAATGAATGGAGTTAGCCAATGACTGTGAATAAAAAATGGAAAAACTCTACAGTTCTTATCCATAAGGGCCTTAAAACTTAACACGCTCCAGAACTAGCAATAAGGGTGCAAGGTTTAAACAAATAGTTAAAGAGCAAGTATAGTGACAAGGAACTTCGGGCTGACAGAACACGCATCAAAGCTTATGTGCTTGCTGAACTGATAATATTGAATAGATTAAGAGCTCCGGAATTAACTGGCGACACCCGCCGTGATATGTACCAAAGATCAAATTTACTTAACTTGAGCACAGGAAACAGGAATCCGTCGTCCGCCGCAAAAACTACTCTGCCAACACACACCAGAAGGGAACAATAATCTCAGCGAAAGGCTAACGAAGAGAATGTCTAGGATGTGGGCAATGTTAACTTATTCCGGAAGTGACTGCACATACAAGTTACAAGCTTAACACTCCTTAAAATTACTTGAAAGTTAACAAGGTGAAATATCAGTGCCAGCAAATCCAATCACTAGGGCATAATCATCTATAAGAAGTGCCTTCCTTTCGACACAGACTATTTTACGATTTCATCAATTCAATTTACAACACAGAATGCTCGTATACCTGCACGGAATGTAGCATGGGACAACTAATTATTACCAGTTACACTGACCGGTGACCAACCACACAATCACTCGCAGGTGCTTTAGGATGACAGGTCTAATTCCAAATTAACACAGACGTGAACTTACGATAACAAGTACAAATAAAAAAATAACACGCATCTCCACTCAGGTGTGAAGGTGCCCTGTCTTCCAGGATTCCTAGCAGGGATGTTATTGCCTGCAATTCGTACAGGTGATCTTCCAGGTGCCGTAAAATTTAAGCTTGCATAGTTCATTTAAACATATGTCCTAAGTTCTTAGTTTTCGAGTTATTAATGAAAGTTGATGTTCAAGAGCTTCCCGGGTACAAACCATCGTCACTTACGTCTGCACTCGTTTGACTCATTGTTTCCTAGATTGCGTTGTCTTGCCAGGGGGAGTTGTTTATATACGCCATTCGTCATTCTTTATATCTATGTATCTATTATAAACAGTGAGTTAACTGAAAGTTAAGCAGGATATTCATTTCGTGAGCAGGCAGTTATGATTTTTACGTACGGTTGAATGAATGGTAATAGATTCGAGGCTATACAGCTGTATCAGACTATTGCTTCCATACCGGTGGAAACTTATTTAACCTACCTTTGGCGCTTCATATATTCGCATTGCAGAGACAGGATATGTAGCTCCGCACACTGTTGACTGAGGAAGACCACATGTTGCTCGTACACCTGACTAGGAAGAGCACATTCTACGGGCTATCGAAGAAGTATCAGCGAAAGACAGCTGGCCCTCGCATGAGATACATCTTCAAATTCAGCAAGGACGATACTTCACGGGCAGCTCATGTAGCCGTATCATCTTCAACGTATTCAGGGCATTACGCCTGCCGATCACACATCAGGGGAGAAATTTTTCCGATGATTCGTTGCACAAACTGCCAATCTATTGCTTGTTTCTTCAGTTTTGTCTGCAGACGAAGTAACGTTTGGAAGACATGGAATAACAAATTCCACAACCAACACATATGGGACGGAATTATAGGTTACTGTTTACAGAGAATTTATTCATAACATCCTCCAAGACTTACTAGAAGTCCTGCCCCTGCAAATAATAAAAAAAAAAAATAATAAATCAACTGGTTTACTGATGTTGCGCCTTCCCCTGACCTCAGTCCTTTATTATGTTTGGGGGTACCTTAAGCAATTGCCCAGTGCAGCAGACCACCCGGTGGCAGGAACTCTTCATCGACGTGTCATGGAAGCCTACGAAACTATTAAAAACTACCAGGGAGTATTTGAAAGGGTGCGACGTCCAGGATTCGACTGAGTGAGAGGAAGACATTTCGAAAATTTAATATGTGTTTACGTGTTGATGAGCTCTTATCATATAAATAATAAGCTTTCATTAATGAATCGAAAACGAAGGAGCTTAGGACATATTTTTGTATGAACTTATTTGCTCAGATGGGTGTAGGGAAACTGTCACCGATGTTTATAAAAGTATTTTTGAAACACCCTGTAAGCATATTTTTGTTGCCAGAGGAGTCAGCTCCGTATACCAAATTTCGCATCGTCTGTGCCCTCAAAAACACTCATGCATTGTTCTTACTGTGTTTTAGGGGCACAAAAAGTTAAATTTCGTTATTTGTTGTCCTTCCTGATACTGTAATTTCATTGTCCGGCTGTGTTATTTAACCTTCCTCTCATTAAAAATAACTGTACTCTTAATATTTCTATGGTCAGTACTTGACTCGGACTAATGCAGAGAGGGAAGCGTATAGAAAGAAGCACTCTCTGAATCGCCAGAGGCTTGTTTTACCGGCGAGATATTGTAATAGAAAAGTTGAAAAAATTAAAACTGGCATAGATCCGAATAGAGAGGAGTTGCAACTCACAATAACGTTATTAGAAAACTTAAAGATCCGTGCTTGAAGTCACAAACTAATAATCTCCTTCAGTCCCTTGCATATCTGTCCAGTAAAAGTCTTGCCCATAATGTCAGGCGAATAAGATATCGAACAGAGTGTATAACACTGCTACTGCTATACCAATTTACCGCTAATGTTACTCCCAGGAAAATAATTTTGAATGACGGTGATCGCATGTTAATGAAGAAGGTATCCGACTGTGTTTCGTTATCCAAAAGACTATGATTGACAGGAAGCAGTAGCTGAACTAACGCGATTCGAAATGATATTACGGTACTTTCAAAGTAAACTGGAATTACGTAATGGTAAAAACGGTCACCCGCCTTATTAGGCAGAGTGATAACAAGCGCTGACATTGTTGATTAAGAAAATTGACTATTGTATAGGTCTTTACTAGGTTATAATATCAGTTTTGCAAATAGGACACGATACAGCAGTACAATACAGCAAATATTGGAACAATAGTTTGTCATGAGCATCACAGATGGAATCTTAAATCTTTTTGACAACAGACTGGCTCTCACTTTGTAAACCTTTAACTAATCACTTACGAAAATTTACGTCAAATACTTCAAAAACAGAACTAACTGAACACTTAAGAAATTTACTGTTCCACAAAACTTACTGAGTGCTATTAATGCAATAAATACTTAGCGGTTCAATAATATAGGATATTCGGAAATATTGCATTACTGGGGAAAGAGCCAGTCTTAGTAAAATAACTAATGTGTGATTCATGGTTCTCGATACAAAATTGAATTGATAACGATCATTATTATTTGCATTAAATGCGAACATTTTATGTTAGGCTTTACCGTGACTGTTACTGACATTAACGGAAACAACAAGTATACACTTACCAATCACTGTTATTTATTTCCACAACGCGTTTCAAAGGTTTAATCCTCCATCATCAGGTGGATTTACATTTTTTAGTATGAGAATAGTGTGTGTCGTGTTATGATTTTTTGGAGGAACTTGTGGCGCTGTCTAGTGGAGAAACAAAACACTATTCCAGGCGATGGTTTTGGGTTTCCCTTAACAAAAAACTAAACATACATCTAAAGGTAAAACTAAAATAAGTAAAGTAGTGTACCTCCTGTGGTCATAGGTTCCTTTCACTGTCGTAACACATCACATGTATGCTGTCATAGTTTGTAAACAATTATGGCGTCTGGAAACTGTTAGGTGCAAGGATCGTAAAGCAGAAGAGAAACAATATCACAGAGTACAAGGAATATACATCGTAACAAGATTATTACAGTATAAATTTTAAAGGATTTTGATGTTTGTGTTGAGGTGTCGAATACATGCGTTGGAATAAATATTTCAGGTGGTATATGAATCCTTTTTTTAGAAGTTAATATAGCTTAAACTTCATACTCGATTATAGAATCAGATGATATGTTACAAACTTGAAGCACAACAATTATGTTGACAACAGTGGTCAAATTATACACAAATAACAATTTTGGTTGGGATTCACAGATATAAACATGAAAGGCCGGAGGCAGAGGGAGAGCAAGAGAAAGTGAGAGGGAGATAGAGGGTGGAAGGAGTGATTCGATGAGAGAAAACGTTACAAAGCAGGGAGTTCTTAAGATTATACCTGTTACATGTAATAACTGCCTAAAGGTTGGGGTAATACATTGGTTAATACTTTAAAATATGCAGAGGGATGTACAATTTGTGCCAGTAGTTGATGTACATACAGTTTCAAGCTGACAGGGGGTACACGCTGTTGATGTGATAATATATTTGTAAATGAGGTCAACTTGCTGTTTCTACATCTACATCCATACTCCGCAAGCCACCTGACGGTATGTGGCGGAGGGTACCCTGAGTACCTCTATCGGTTCTCCCTTCTATTCCAGTCTCGTATTGTTCGTGGAAAGAAGGATTGTCGGTATGACTCTGTGTGGGCACTAATCTCTCTGATTTTATCCTCATGGTCTCTTCGCGAGATATACGTAGGAGGGAGCAATATACTGCTTGACTCTTCGGTGAAGGTATGTTCTCGAAACTTTAACAAAAGCCCGTACCGAGCTACTGAGCGTCTCTCCTGCAGAGTCTTCCACTGGAGTTTATCTATCATCTCCGTAACGCTTTCCCGATTACTAAATGATCCTGTAACGAAGCGCGCTGCTCTCCGTTGGATCTTCTCTATCTCTTCTATCAATCCTATCTGGTACGGATCCCACACTGTTGATCAGTATTCAAGCAGTGGCCGAACAAGCGTCTGTAACCTACTTCCTTTGTTTTCGGATTGCATTTCCTTAGGATTCTTCCAGTGAATCTCAGTCTGGCATCTGCTTTACCGACGATCAACTTTATATGATCATTCCATTTTAAATCACTCCTAGTGCGTACTCCCAGATAAGTTATGGAATTAACTGCTTCCAGTTGCTGACCTGCTATTTTGTAGTTAAATGATAAGGGAACTATCTTTCTATGTATTCGCAGCACATTACACTTGTCTACATTGAGATTCAATTGCCATTCCCTGCACCATGCGCCTATTCGCTGCAGATCCTCCTGCATTTCAGTACAATTTTCCATTGTTACAATCTCTCGATATACCACAGCATCATCTGCAAAAAGCTTCAGTGAACTTCCGATGTCAGTTAATTATATTAGCATGTAAAGCAAATAACTGCTTCATGCCAACTTTTACAAACGCAAACTTCTAGTTAAGACGCAGGTTGTGGTAATCTCATGTGATTTAAGTAAAGGTAGGTATAGTAGATATTGAATATAAGTGTTACAAAGCTTACAAGCAGTCAGTCTTCCGCGATCATGAATGAAGCAAAAAAAATTCTACGATGAAAAGTACCATCAAGGACTTTACAATGTATGTACATGTAGAAGTAAGTCCTCAGTCTCTCGTAAGGTAGGCAGCTCCCGAGCAGCGCTACATTGCATAACTCGATCACGTACCCGTCGCCTGAGCACTCTGAACGTATTCACTGCCATGATGGATAGCAGCCTTCATTCTGCATTCAAATTGCTCTGCTTGAACGCTCCAGGCTACAAGCGATTCTCACGTTCTTCTTTTTTCTTCCTGCTCAACGTCCGTCGGTGGCAAAGTCGTTAAAGGGAACTTGGTGTAATGCAAGCACAGGGAATGTAGTCTACTGATGGCTGATACATTATTTATATATTTTGTGAACGAAATCAATGTAAGGAAACCAGAGGGGAGTGAATGTAAAAAATGTGTTGCAGAGCGTGAATAGCGAAACGAGAAAAGATCGACATTCTTTTCCAGTGTTCACTATGTTTTCATCATCCTTACACACGGTGTTCCATACTTTTAGTGCTAAGAGTCCACAGATGGCAAGGGATTCCCAAATGATTACTTTCTGAAACGAAATAATGGTAGGAAACAAATAAATAGCTTTTTACCAAACTGCCGCAATTTTGTCTCATAAGATGACAGTGTTATTGTTTTATTACTATTTCAACGAAACACTGTAATAAAAATTAATAATAGAGTGTGAAGATGGGTTCCTTTACAATGAAGAGATACAAGACCACAAATTATTACCTATTATCTAAGTTGTTTGTAATACTGTGTGACAGAGATAAGAATATACAAAGGGTGCTTAAAAAGTTTTGCACAGTCGTCTCTGATTATTTTTTTTTTTTTTTTTTTTTTTTTTTTTGCAAGAGGAGAAAGAAAGTTTTTGTGCACATACTTGGAACATTTAACTGTAAGTTAGTATACAAAAGTATTTTCTTTTATTTACAGGTGAGCCACAATGGACCCTGAAGTAGATGTCAGGTTACGACAACGGTCGGTGATGGAGCTCCTCTTCAAGACCGGCGATGACTCTGCCACGTCGATTCACAGGAAGTTGTTCCCTGTTTATGGGGAGGTTGCAGAGGTTTAAAGAAGGTGGTTTCTCTCTAATGAACAATCCACGATGGAGTAGACCATGGGCGGCAGTGACTGATGTGAATAAGGAGACCATTGATCAGATCATCCAAAATAGATGTGTGATGACACGATAGCTTGCTGAAATGGACACGTTTGTTATTTGGTAGTGTGGTATCACTGGTGCAGTCACTAGGATACAGAAAAGTCTGTGCACGTTGGGTGCCTAGATTAGTGACAAGAGAAATGAAAACGATGACGAAGAATGTGTGCGAGGGTCTCATGAAGCCACTTACTCAAGAGTGGAAACAGTGTTTTAACTGCGTTAATACCCAGAATGAAACATGGTTGATTTTTTCCGAACCTGAGAGCAAAACTCAATCCATGGAATGGCGTCATCTGGGTTCTCTCGGAAGAAGAAACCAAGATTTTTACTAACAGCAGGCCGAAAGGTGATGGGCTCCTTCTTCAGGGATCAGTGTGGTGTAATTTTCATTAACTTTTTGGAATCTGTCTCCACAATTAACCGGGACCGTTGCTATTTGTCCTTGAACAAGCTGTGATGTGCCATCAAGACCCACAGACCACATCTTCAGGGTCAGCTCATAAGACTACACCACGACAGCCCTTATGATGCAGGAGAAAATCAGGGAAATGGGATGTAAAATTGTTCCTTATCCTCCCTACAGTCCGGACTTGGCTCCGTCTGAATTTTGCCTCTTTGGTCTTCTGAAGGCCCACCTGCGCGGCAAAATATTTGATAGTGAGAAAGACCTTATTTCCTGCATCAAGCGATGGTGTAAAAGTAAATCCCCAGAATTTTAGCAAAGAGCATTTACATCATGGGAAGAGCGTTGGGCCAGATGCGTCACAGCTGATGGAGGCTACATTGAGTAGCTAAATGTTCCAAGTATGTTCACAAAAAATTTCATTCTCCTTCTGCAAAAAATAAAAAAGTTAGAGACGACTGTGCAAAACTTTTTGAACGCCCTTTGTACTTAAATACTGTGTATCAGCTTCCCTAAATTCCTTGAATACGGTTGTGAAAGGAACTGGTGTGCGTTGTCACAAATGATGAATGATTAAAAACTAGGTTATCATATATCACAGTTGGAGTATGGCGGTACCATCTCAACAAAATGGTAGAGCCAATTCATAACTATACATACTGAAATGCGCAATTGTGTTGCTATCACATTTACTACAAAGGTTAAAATACGAATAGAATTATTAATACACAACTATTCAAAAGATGAGGTTATTGTTTAACAGTATCTTAGTTAGGACTGGCTAATATGTTTATCTACACTACTGAACGGCTAAACCGGTCGCTCGTATTGAACACGTTGCCTGTCTAACAGCTTCGAGGGGCAACAAAAATTTAATTTTCAGACCTTCATAAAATTATTGACTGAATTTAAAAATGGAAAATGCTGTCGTGATTTAGTCATTAAGAGGTGCAATCTTACGTTAAAGGTTTCACACAAGTATTACAACTAGAAAGTATTTATATATCATGGGGCAGTACTATCACGTGGTGCAAATTACTTGGACTGTGTTCATTCAGTATTTGAGAAAGAGAGCACTAAGAATTTCCAACAAACTTTACATGTAATATAAAATATTTTCGAAACTTTCTCTCACTGACATCCTACAGAAGATAATGGAAGGGAAAAGTTTATCACATATTACATTTTGGCTGGTGTTCATGCAGTAAAACTTCAGCGTTTCAACTTACTACATATTTGCTACTAACTTCGTTCGCAACACATTTTACAGACAGTATCCACACATACCGCTGAATACAAATGAAAATTGTATCATTGTACGATAGATGGTTTAGGAGATATGACGTCATAAATATTCAGATGGGTGAAAAAGTACCTTTCCTTAAAACTGAGATCAAATTATCAAGACTATACTCGTCCGGCGTTCGATAATGATAGCACTTAGAAACTTCCAACAAACTTTAATCAGCAGTTTGTAGCCGTTTTATACATTAGAATTAAATTCTTTAAAGAATAAAGTGGGGCGGGGGGCGGGGTTCGAGAGAGGAAACGACACGGCATGAAGGGGGGGGGGGGCCCTCACTTGTATTAACTAAAATGTTAAACATAAAGAGTCAAGGGGGAGAGGAGGGCAGGAGGGGGTGGGGGTTATTGTACGAAACATCGATTCATATGACACAATGACAAATATGTTACAAGTTTTAATAAATACTTTACTGCAAAATCTTAAGCTTACAGCAATTTAATTAACGACCGTCATTGTCAATGCTTGAATTATGCATTTTAACATGAACTCGCAAATATTCATATTATGTGTTGTACTCTGAGATAGACAGCCAGCACTGCAGAGGCAAGTTACTCTTCATATCTTACTGAGGTGTCATACACTATCCATCTCATGTAACCCCATTCAGGATACTGCAACGTGAACACATCTCAGAGGCATAGGTACTGTTTTCAATGTAGCAACACCACCAACGTCGACGCAGACGTATACAGCAGTTTATGCTTCTTTCGAATTGATATTTCACCACCTCGCAACATCTGAAACACTTATTTTCCGCGATAATTTTCCCCATCTCAAAGTACTTACGTTAGTATGTTCTTCCGATTGTATAGTTCTAATCCTACACATCTGAGGAAACACCCATATTACACAAGATTCTGTGATGCGCAAGTTGAATTGTAGTTTGAGGGATCTTAGTCATTATGATTCCAGTTCCGTCTCTACGTAGTAATGAAGAAATGCGAGTTAGTGTTCGTATGTGAACCGATTATTTAAAATACTTATGTGAAATGTATGAGTGAGATAACATCATAATACGTGCTTCAAAATGATTCATCTGATTTGACAAGACTGTAGTTCCTAAACGAATAACTTGAGGTGAGTTTTCACATGGGCATCAAAACTAAGTTTATGTTGGTGCCACTTGTAAGCAGACATTCGTGAGATCGCCATTAGCGGTCTGGGTCTCCTTGCTGTAGCCCACTCGCTCGTTCATTATCATCACTATGCGTTGACTCGAGACTGCAATAACGTGGCAGTGAAAAACATTTTTCGTACTCTGTTTCAACACACAAAACTCAGTTGCTCTTCTTCGGTGTTATTTTCGTCGAGAAAGCGGCATTACATTGGCCTTATGGGGCACATCGGCCGAGCATCGCAACATTAACCACCAAGATGGCTTTATCTCATGAGCTACGATTTTTATCTTTTATATTTTGGTTCGGGTGAACTACGATGTAACATAGCAACAGAAGTGGATGCAGTAACTCCAGACATCATAAATGTATAAGACAAGTTTGACTATCGTATGGATGTTTGTGGAGCGTTCAAAAGAGCAAAAAGGTAGTGGATGGTGAGGTGGATGGTGTGGTGTGGTGGAGGAAGAATGAATGAGAAATACGAGTAGAAGTAGGAGAAGAATTAAGTGATAGAGGAAGAAGAGAGGTGTGGATGAGGAAAAGGAGATGGAAGTGCAATAGGAGGTGGACTCGAAGAAAATGAGGATGGAGTGAATGAAAATAACACATCAGAGTATGAGTAGGGAGAGGAATAGTTGGATGAAGTGGTCGAGTAAGTATAGAAGAGGAAAAGGGAAGTGGAATACGAACAGGAGTGAAGAAGTTGAAGGAGTGTGCGGTGATAAATTAATGGAGGATGAACCTGGCGAAGGAAGAGTTGGATGAAGTGTTGGAGGAAGAAATAGGACCGCACTGAACATCTGTGGAACGTAGAGAAAAACTTTTATCCGAAATGTATTTGGAAAAACCACTCCAACGTTGATTTATGTGGACGTAAAAGATATACCCGTGTAAAATCTAATGATTATTTTGAGAACATAAACTTTGTAGTCCTATGTATACGTTAAATTTATCCCAGGTCTCTCTCTTCATCAATGTAAGAGATATAGCCTAGTGAAATTGGATGAATCTTTTTAGAGTACCCTGTACTTCCACAGCAAGGCTGAAATATGTTTCTCCAAGATTAAAAAATAGTTTTGCTAAAAGAACTCTTTTATTACAACGAATTCTATTAATTTTCTTGTATAGCTTTCGTCTTATCATTAATTTAACGTGTTCGTAACACTTCATGCTGAATCTTAGCGTCAGGCGTAGATAATGTATGCGATCAACAGCCAACAGATACCTCTCTTCGAGGCGTCAGCCTCTGGCTTACATGGAACCCCTTGAGTGCGAGGTAGCAAGTTCAGTCTTTCGTAAGGCTCATTTAAAACTGTTCTCTTAACAATTATGACAGCAAAAAATATTGGCTGCTAATGACTCACCATGTGTATCAGGAGGGCGACAGGAAATGAGTCCATGAGTAGCAGAGATCATCCTATGGGAGGCTCGAGAATATTGATGTGATACATTGTATCTAATGTTTTCATATGACTGACAGCACTGCTTTTGAAAAGACGGAAAGTCGAAATGCATAAGGTTGATGTAGAATAAAAGTATGGTAAAGACGTAAGTAAAGTTATTAAAAGTGGATACAGATGGCCGTGTCTTCTCACAGCACTTTCATGCAAATTGCACAAAGTCTCTCTTGTAATGTCTGCCAATGGAGTTTGTTGTACATCTCCATAACATTCTCGTGCTGATTAAACGATCCCGTTGTATGGAAGCAGCCAACTCATACCATATAGAATTCATATGATTTCCATTGTGTGCCAGTCTAGTCCACTATAACTAGCCATGACGTCACAAATGTTGCACAATACCTTAAAGGTAAAGTAAATAATCTGAAAAGTTAATAGCATGTCAGGAGTGATGCTAAAATGATAATATGATAAGTTTCAGTTTAGTAACTTTAAACAGTTTTCGAAATTTGGACATTTTACATAAAAATCATTGGTGCAACAGGAAGGGGCTAGAAACTTCAAACTTTATATCTGGATTCCTTTTACATTGTAATTTAATGGAAACAGCGTGCTGGATCTCACAGAGTGGTTGAAATTCATGATTTTCTGTTTTTGTGTCCTAAGAGTATGGAAGCAAGATAGATTAAGTAAGTGATTAGGTAAAGCTATGATGTTTATATTTAGGTAGAATGGAGATACGCTACAATAACAAAGATGTGAGAAGTTTCCAAAAGGTAGCTACAAAACTATATCTGTAGCATCTCTCCAAAGGGCAAGTTCAGGGCTCATTTATTGCTTGCAGTGCAACTAAAATAATCCTCTCGCCAAAAGTATTAAACCTAGCCACATCAGAATTTTCTTATAGATACTTACCTGCGTGCTGATTGCACAATTAAATTAAGAGCTTCATCGGCCTTCAGCGAATGAAGCAATTAATTGTTTAGTAGCTTGAAGTAGTGCTCTACTAGCCCCAGTTGCTAGTCAGGAAGGC
This sequence comes from Schistocerca piceifrons, assembly GCF_021461385.2. Taxonomy (NCBI): domain Eukaryota; kingdom Metazoa; phylum Arthropoda; class Insecta; order Orthoptera; family Acrididae; genus Schistocerca; species Schistocerca piceifrons. The sequence goes on from NC_060141.1 coordinate 93,869,848, forward strand.
AAATTTTGTCGGCTGTGCTTTCGGCGTTCCGAACTGCGGCTATATGAGTAAGAGTGCTGCGAGCTGGATTTAAGCCCCAGTTCTCTTCTAGATTCATATCAACACGCCTCCCTGTCAAAAACCGCTTCGCGTCTGTACAGTTGCAAGGAACAGCCTTGGATGCCGTATTACGTAACTCAGCATGCATGTAACAATGAGTTCGCATTGGGGTATAGTGTTAATTGTGGAACGACCTCAGTGTTTTATTCTCAATTTGTGTACGTCGTATTTTCACGTGTCGCCACAAGACAGACCTTCTACCATTACTAGCGTGGCGTTTGAGGAGTATTAATATCAAATTTTGCGAGCATTCACTTTGAACATTTACATCGATAACGATTATTGAACAGTTTCATTATCTAGTACATGAGCTAATAGTAGTATTGCTTGGGTAAACTTTTGCCTGGAACTCTACACTTCATCGTTTTCAGAATCTAGTGCAAATTGTTATAGTAAACTGAATTTTCTATGAATCCCAGACATCATCCTAAAACCTCAGCGTAATGAACTTAAATGATCAATAACTTTATTTCTCCATCAGATTGGGCACAATGAATTTTAATTACAGGCATCACGTTTTTTCTAATCACTTTCTGTTTGCCAACATTGTAGTTAGAGAGCCTGTGTTGAGAACGGCAACAATAGAAATTTTACACCCGCCGCCCCAAACCGTGACGAAACCTGCTGCTCTCCCTTGGATCTTCTTTATCTCTTCCATTAGGCCTATCTAGTAGGGATCCTTGACAGATGAATAATAATAATCTGTCGGCTAAGCACCTTATAAACTACTTCCTTCATGGATGAGCTACATTTCCGTAAGATTCTTCCTATGAATCTGAGTCTGGCATCTGCTTTTCCTACTTCTTGTTTTATGAGGTCACTCCACTTAAAGTCACTCTGAATAGATACTTTTAGATATTTTATGGCAGATACTGTTTCCAGCGGTTTGTCATCAATATTGTAGCTACACGGTAGTGGATTTCTTTTCCTATGTATGCACAGTAGTTTACATTTATTTACCTTCAGGGTCACCTGCCAGAGCCTGCACCATTCATCAATTCTTTGGAAGTCTTTCTGCAAATCTTTAGTATCTTCTGGCGTTGCTACTTTGTTATAGATAACAGCTTCAGTTGCGAACAGCATTGGAGAGCGTCCTACAATTTCTACTGGACCATTTATACTTATTGCGAACAGTAACGTCCTATCACACTTCCTTGGGGTACTCCTGAAAGTATATTTTCATTTGTCGCTTTTGTTCCCTTAAGAGCTACGTGTTGAGTTCTGTCTACAAGGAAGTCTTGAATCCATCCCGTCGCATATCTGCTCCAATAATCGATAAGCTCGTAGTTTTATCACTAAACGACAGGGTGGGACGGTGTCAAATGCCTTCCTGAAGTCAAGGAATATGGTATCAACCAGACCGTCATTGTCTACGGCGCTGTGGATCTCATGGAGGAACAGAGCGGGCCGCTCGGAGTGGCCGAGCGGTTTGGGGCGCCATGTCACGGATTGCGCGGCCACTCCCTCGGGCATGGGTGTGTGTGTTGTTCTTAGCATCAGTTAGTTTAAGTAGTGTGTAAGTCTAGGGATCTATGACCTCAGCATTGTGGTCCCTTAGGAATTCACACACAGGGTGGCGGTTCTAGGCGCTATAGTCTGGAACCGCGTGACCGCTACGGTCGCAGGTACGAATCCTGCCTCGGGCATGGATGTATGTGATGTCCTTAGGTTAGTTACGTGTAATAGTTCTAAGTTCTAGGGGGCTGTTGACCTCAGAAGTTAAGTCCCATTTGAACCATTTTTCAAGTATTAAAAAGAGTCGGTTTAGACCGGTTGAGGTGAAAAAAAAAAAAAAAAACCACACACACACCTTGTGCGTGTCGTTTTTCCAGTGTGCTGTGCAAGTGTAGGTTAGTTCGATTTGTGTACCACGAAAATAGGTCGATCTGTCAACCACTAACAAAGTTCGGTTTAAGTACCACGGAGATAGTTCGTTATGTGTACCACGTCCTGTGTACCACGATTGATCAAGTCTGTCGCTATCCTTCGACTTTACCAGAAGAGTGGTGGCGGCAAGGAGACCTGCAGCGAAATGTAGCAGCCAAGATTCCTCACCCCTTGCAATAATGGGAACTAAACCGAAAACGTAGCAGGTAAGAGCTCGCCTGCGAGCTCGCTAATTTTGGAAATGGAAGACGTACCACCAATATCTGCATCTAAGAAACTGCACTTTACGTATTCTGAAAAAATTTAAGTCCCATAGTGCTCAGAGCCGTTTGAACAATTTTTTGAACATTTCAACAGAGAGATCCGAGTTTCGTAGGATCTCTGTTTGCGGAACCCGGGTATTCATAGAGATTTTACACCTCCAAGAACGTCACAATTCTTGAGCATAAAACATGTTCCATGATTCTACAACAGCTTGACGTCAACGATATAGGTCTATAAATGTGTGAATCTGTTCTACAACCCTTCTTAGAAACGGGAATGACCTGAGCTTTCTTCCAGTCGCTGGGTACCCTACGTTGGTCAAGCTATCAACGATAAATTACTGCTAGAATGGGAGCAAGTTCTTTCGCATAATTTTTGTAGAATCCTACATCTCATGTGGTCCTGACGCCTTTCCACTACTAAGCGGTTGCTGTTGCTTTTGTATTCTGCGATCGGTTATCTCAGTATCTGCCACTTGAACGAGCGTACTAAGACTGAAAGGAGGAACCGTGTTACGATCTTCCGTGATGAAGTAATTTCGGGAGGCTGAATTTAGTATTTCAGCGTTCTGTCTATTATCTTCCGTTTCGGTGCCAGTATGGTCTCTGAGCGAATGAATATCTGATGTTGACCCATATTTAACATACGACCAAAGCCTCTTAGTGTTTTTACTTAGATGGGTTGATAAAGTTTTACTTTCAAAGTCAGTGATTGCTTCTCTTGTTGCTGTCCTTACGGTCATTTTCGCTTCGTTCAGCTTTTGTTTGTCAGCTACGTTTTTAGGTCTCTTGAATCTGAGGTGAAGCTCTCTTTGTTTACGTATTGGTTTTCTAGCTCCTCTATTCAACAGTGCTGGATCTTCCCTATCACTTAAGACCTTACTCTGGCATGCTTGTCTAGGGCATACTGCACAGCTCCTTTGAATTTTTTCCATTTGTGTTCCACATCTTCGTCCTCATCACTGAATATTTGATGCTGACTACTCAGATACTCTGAAATTTGTATCCTGTCATTCTTACTAAACAAAAATATCTTCCTACCTTTCTTCACATTCCTTGTTTGACTCGTTGTCACAGATGGTATAAAAGCCTTATGATCATGATAGCTTCCTCTACGTTAATTGATTCGATAAGTTCAGGTCTGCTTGTTGCCAGGAGGTCTAAGACGATACCCTCACGAGTTGGTTCTGTAACTATCTGCTCGAAGTAATTTTCGGACTAGACGTTCAGAACAATGTCTGGCACCAGTTTTGATAGCATCACACTCACAATCTATACTTAGCAAGTTGAAGTCGCCCCATACTACAACGGAATGGTTAGGAAAATTACTAACAAAACCCTGCAGATTCTGTCTGACTCGCTCTACCGCTAGAGCTCCTGATGCCGACGTTCTATAAAAGCATCCGTTTACTATTTTTGTCCGATTTGTGATACTTAACTCCACCCAGATTAATTCACAATCAGAATCCGTGAAAACATTGCTAGATTTTATAGAACTACTTTGTGCAATAAACACACCGCCACCAATGGCGGCTAACCTACCCTTGCAAAAATTATTTCAATCTGAGCTTAGGATTTCGTTGTCACTAACGCCTGGTTTCAACCAACTTTCTGTTCCCAATACTATCTGTACTTCAGTAAGCGACACTAATTCTGGGACCTTCCCTTGGCTACTCCTGCAGTTTACAATATTTGTAATAACCTTTTCTGTATTTGATCTGTTACGACAAACGTTCTCTGAGGACATTGTGGCTAATTTATCAGGCAAATGTGTGAGGAATCAACGCTCCAAGGGATTGGGTGGTTTCATTGATGCCTTTTATGCCAGATCCTGAGGCCTTTGCGTGTGGAGTTTGGCGACGGTATTCTGAAATTTTTTCCTCTGCCACTCCTACTAAAACGGGGTGATATCAACACTGGGCGTACGGGTTTTATCCTCCATCTGAGAGGCGACAAAAGAAAAAGTTGAAATATGGGTACCAGTGTGACAAGACCTTCGTGTGCCGATTTTACTGTTGCGTTAGTTAAAAGCCGCTTCTGCTGTACTATGTCAAAATCCTTCTGAACATCTACAAATATGCAGTCAATTTGAATATCAACAAACCATACTTTTGGTACTTTGTACCACTTTGTACTTTCTACTTGAATCATGAGCAGGAACAGCGGGAACATCAATACAAATAAGAATACGTCGATAGCACGATGTGTTCCTAATCCGTGTTGTGTGTCAACAGAACATTCTCTTCGAGGCAGCTCATAATGTTCGAACACAATGTATGTTCCAAAATCCTGCTGCAGATCGATGTTAATGATGTGGACCAGTAATTTAGTGAATTACTGCTATTAACTTTCTTGAATACTGGTGTGACCTATGCAGCTTTCCGGTCTTTGGGTACAGATCTTTTGTCTAGCGAACGTTTGGACATGATTGATAAATATGGTGCTATTGCATCAGCATCACCAGGTAGGAACCTAAAGATATGCAATCTGGACTGGAAGACTTGATTTCTTATGCGATTTATGTTGCTTTGCTACTCTGAGGATGATAGCTGTTCATAATTCAAATTCTGGAATATTTATTTCGTCTTCTTTGGTGAAGGAATTTCGAAAGATAGTGTTTAATAACTCTGCATTAGCAGCAATGTCGTCGACAGTATTTCCAGAGATATTGTGCAGAGGAGAGATTGATTTTGTCTTGCAGCAAGGCATATTTTGCATACCCATGATCTGAGATAAAATTTCGTTGTGTCAACTTTTTGTGTTCGTTTGAAATTGGCATATTTTTTTGTTGTTTCTGCAACAACGCTCTAACTGTTCACACCCTCCTGCTTGAAACGTCCCTGAGGCCAAGAGTGACGTCACAGGGCGCCACGATTTTGCACCATTACAGAAAAGGTTGTACGCATTTTTGAGCCAAATTTCAACCATCTACATCATAATGGGAGGCAATGATGGGATTTCAAAAAAAGTGAGGCTGTAATTGTGTGACAGTAGTAGTATCTGTATGCCAATTGTGGCTCAAAGAATATATTCTTTCAAAATTCTCAGATAAAACCAATATTTTATTAAGTGTGTCCCCCATTTAAAAATTTATCTACATCTGTGAACAAAATTTTCATTTAATTAAAAAAGAAATAAATTTTTCACAATTAATATTAAAAAACTAAATAAAAAAACAAATTCTGAAATTATGTACATTCAAGAACATCATTCAAACGATCTTTATTTTTCCTTATCTCAATAAATAAAATTTAGTCCAACAATTTTCTCTAATTCAGAAAATATTTTAGTATAACGATCTAGAAGAGTAATTTTATATTTATCATCTAATAGTAATAAAACATTTTGCCCATATTTAGTTATTAAAATTCCAGCTTTGGAAACATTGTAAGATTTACTGTCTTTCAACATAACCATTACTGTAATTGTTAACTTCACTTATTAGATTTTTAATGAAATTGCTCATATTTATTTTGTTTTGCTAGATTTTCAAAATTATTTGTAATTTAAAATTTAAAATTTTGAAATTGAAAATTAAAACATTTTTGGTACATTTTGATATTTTAAATCAAAATTTTTTTCAGATTTTATCTTCTCTATCTTTCTGAAAACGTATCAAAAGGAAATTTAAAAATAAAAATAGCACTTTTATACTATTTCTTAATTTTTATGAATTTACATAAATAAAAATTTTCTGTGAGAATTATGTATTATAAAATGTAAGTTACATTCTTTTTACCATACAGAAGCAGTAGGTATATTTTAATTAAAAATGTATATAAATTGGTTGCTGTTTTCTGAATAGTTAAAACATTCATTCTCCAAGTCATGTTTATGACAGAGGTAGTATATATGTGACTGCAGTTTTTCTTGGCGTATTCCACTGATGAATTTTTCTCCGGTTATCAGCTGAGTGGTGGTGTCGTCATGTCGCAATGTTACAATGAGTTTTGTACCCATCTTTGCCAGAAGATGATGGGTACAAAACGCATTGAAACATTGTGACAAGACAACTCCACCATTCAGCTGATAACCTGAGAAAAATTCATAACAGATGGTATAGTTTTGAATAAAATTGAGTAGATGTACACTTACATCGTTATTTCAGTGTGTTATTCTTTTCAAAATGTCTAAAGGCATTATAAGCTTTTAAAAAGTTATTTAGGGGGATAAAGATACCATAACTTTTTAGGGAAAGCTTCATTTCTTCCAATTTTTACACAGATATTGTGTAATTTAACATGATAGAATAAAGGAGAATCATTATATGATTAATATTTCAATTAGTTTGGAAAACAACAAGAATGAAGTGAGGTATATGAAATTCAACAGAATTATAATAATTAGTAATATCTAGCTGAAAATTTTTTTTTCCATTTTATTTGATAATGTTCAGTTGCATGTAGTTCATAGAAATAAACTGGAACTTTTGGATTTTTTGGTCTCTCTCGTTCTAGTTCAGACGATTATTCTGGTTCATTTTCAACAACACAAACATGAATTTTCATTCTTTTTATACCAATATTGCTTTATTTTGGAAGTGTAGTCTACTAGTGTCATTATTAGTAATGCACCGAAGAAACGACAGTTTTTGACCTTCCCTTGAACTAAAAGTGAAAATTACTGATAAATCTCCTTCTCAAATTATTTATTTAAAATCCTTAAAAATTCACTAAATAATTCTAATGGACAAAGTACTTCATTTTGTTCGTTTTTAATTTTATCATTGTTAAGAATAAGTCCTTCCATAGCTATTTCATTTGATAGAGATGAAGTTAATTGAATAATAGTTGATGATTACATAAAGGGAGGTCCTATTCTAGATGAAATGTTGTTTCCTTTCTTAATTGTAATATTATTAAAAAATTTAACATATAAACATCGAATAGTTTACTATTTACCATCGATTAGTTTAATATTTACCATCATATGCTGAAAAATTCGTTCCATTTGTGTGAATAACATCAAATGGCATGTAAAATTGTGAACTGAAACTATTAATATTAATTTCTGTTTCTGGTTAGAAAAGAGTAAAATTGATTTTGTCCATGATTTTTAAGGGAAAAATTAATTAATTAATTGTTAGTATTACTGTTATACAAGAAGCATTAAAGTCAATCAGTATATAATTCTCATCTATTATAGTAACAGAACACAAATAACCAACAAAAGAAAATTCAGAACAAACATACATAAATCATAAAGTATCAGTACTATTTGTAGAAAAAATTTATGTAAATTAATTCTAAATTCAACACATTATTCTGCCAAAATAGTAATTAATTGATATTAATCAATAACATAATAAATATATGAACCATATGGTCCTTTTGTACTAAGATGAATAAATAATCTTAGGACAGAAACCAACCTGGCTCACACCAGTCTGAACTGAATTTAACGGTCTACCATTCCTAATCATTGGGAACCTTCACCCAAATTTTTCTTAATCCAACATCAAGGTCACAATCTGCTTTGTCAATATGAGCTCTCAAAAACAATTACACTGTTACCCCTAAGGTAACTTAATCTTATGATCATAAATTATGGATCAAAACAAGAAAGAGAAATCAATTATATAAGAATGAAGACTTTATTTATTCTTCATGTCACCTCAACAAAACATTATCATTATGTATAGAAAGATCATCAAAAAACTATATAAAAGTAAAACTTTAAGCTCTGTAGGGTTTTCTCATCCTAAAGAAATATTTAAGCATTTTGACTTAAAATTTACATTCAAAAATTTATTAAGAGACAGTTGATTTCTCATCAAGTCATTCATTCCAGCCACTAATTAAACAACTAATGATTATACTATCTTTGTATAGTCAAAATACCATGGATCTTTAAAAATTCGCTCAGTGACCAGGCCAGACCTCTAAATATTTTCAAGCAGACACAGTCTGATACAGGCAGATATCAGTTTTCCCTAGTTCCTTATAATAAGTTAACAGGCTAAATTTTTCTTACAGATAAATATACTAATTCTATCATTATTACAAAGATTTTAAATTAAATCAAGAATCTTAATATTAACCATACAATAATTATAAAATCAAAATATAAAGTAATGCACCAAACCATTATCTTAAAATATCTGGTTTAAAGACTACTATTTTATTTCAAAAAAGCAAATTATATATTAATAACTTTAAAGCTTATTCTTTAAAGAATCAGTAGGCCAATATTTATACTTAAAAAGTTAAATATAAACAATAAACTTAAGAAACTACAAATCTTAGGAAACAATTAATATTTCTTTTCTATAAATAATTTAACAATAATTATGACACATTAACTATAAATTATTTGTAAATCAACCCAAATTCAAACAAGTACTATAATTACTAAAATTTTGATAAACCCTGATACAAAGGTGCAGCAAATAAAATCTAGTTTAAAAAATTTAAAATAATATTTCATAAAACAGATTACCAATTATTGTAATTTAAAAAATAAATTCTATAAAATATACTAAGGTAAAAATCAACAAAGTTATTTATATTTTGTATATTTATATATACAAAAAATCAATTTAATAAAATCAGTAATCAAGTTATCCTGATTTGCACAGAAACATTACAGTGTAAGTGAAATACTTTACTAATAAATTATACCTTGAACCAATACCTAGATACACTTTCCAGCACATCTACTATGTTATGACTTATCTCATCTAAATTGAACCTACCTTAAAATAATCGCAGTACAATAATCATTGATGATAGTGATGAGTGATGTGTACACACCTCAGAGCCAATACCAATTAATTTAATGAAGCAGATTACTATCAAATCCACTTTCATCAACAGTATTTCACCATCGAATTCATTATAAACAAAAATCTTTTGTAACCCACCTCCTCTTAACTACAAGCTCACCTTGACCTGAAATATTTTATAGTTATAAATCCTGAGAATTGTAACTCTAAAAAGATTCTGTGATAATACAGATGTACAAACAAGTGAATTAAGTAGAGTAAATCATGTATTATCAATCACGGGGTAGTATCCACTGAATGGAATGAGATATCACCAGATTCTTTGGGTCCTAAGACCTTAAGTAATAGTACCCTTGTAAGTATAAGTGACATTTAAAATAATAGGGTATCTATCTGAGATTATTATTTAAGTCTGACAGAATCATAAAAAGAGGAAGAAATAAATTTTAAGATTTAACCTTACATACTTAGATTTTAAAGAAAATAATTTAAATAACTGTATAAACCATTAATATTCACTTGTATCAATCATATAACTGTGGCTGCTGGTACGAATTATGCCAATACTAAATCTAGTGCTAAGTCCTAGATCACTTGATAACAAAATCTAATTACTGCAAAAACAACATTTAGTTTAACAAAAATGTATATTGAATACAAAGAAAATGTGAATAAATAAGCAAGAATAACACTTTTTGGAAAACGACAAAGAGTAAAAAATTAAATATAATAAGAGATAAGAATAAATAGATATATTTCAAGAAAATAAAGAAGAAATAACAATGATTATAAAAAACATCCATGCTCATGTTCTTGACCACAACAACTTCTCTATTATATATAATGGAAGGTAAATATGGAACCTGTATAATTTGTTACCTTTCTAATCAATCTTTCTTTTCTCTAATATTAAAGAAAGATTAAATAATATAATAAATATGCAGGATACAATTATGTAAATTATTATAATATGTTATTAATATAAATATAACCTATATTAAGTTTACTTAAATTTCTAAGAATTAAATAACTTATTCAATGATAATTAAATAATCTTATTATTATAATTAATAACTAATTATAATAATTTATTACATTAATGTAATAATTCATATTAAATAAAGAAGATAGTATATATTTTATCTAATTATACAATTATAAAATATTTTATTACATTACAATTATATATTTTATAATGCAATAGCCTATTTTAACCTAAAAACATGAGTACCAATAATTCTCAGTAAATATATGGATTAACATAATCTTTTACAGTTAATAAAATAACCTTATAAGTATTATTAAATGAAAAGTATTAAATTAATATAAATAACTTATTATTATATTTATTTTGGTATATATATAACAAGTTTTTGGAATTCACAACAAATTAAATCAAATTAAACAAAATTATACAAAACCTAATTAAAAAAACTTTTAATTTATACGTTGTTGTTGTGATCTTCAGACCAGAGACTGGTTTCATGCATCTCTCCATGTTCATTTTTAAATTAATACAAAAAAACAAAAGAGGTATGTGACTAAAGGGTTACCTTGATAGGGTAAGTGAAGCTTATAAAAGTACCTTCATTAGACATATTACATAAGAAAGAATTAAACTACCTCCCCTAGCAAAAAAAAAAAAAAATGTGCGTCATAAACCTTAATGCAAAATGGTAATTTAATGAAGCTAATGGGTTCATACCCCATTTACAGAGGTAGAAAATGTCTCCTTTTTAATGACCAACAAGCCTACAAAACTTCTTTTCCTATCAACACTAATGATAGGAATGAACCTGTCCACTTAATAAAATTCTTGACTGGTGGTGAATAGGATTAGAGATCTATTAATTCGTTTAGGTAATTTAAAAATTCTACAAAATTGTTACCTGAAAAATTTTTGAGATAGTTCATTTGTTTAATTGCTTGTTATTTATGTGCATGAAGATTATGAAAATAATTCTCAATTTAAATATTATTATTATTACCCTTATATCTCTTGATAAGGGCAACTAATTGTTGTTTATTATGTTTAGAATCATTTTCAAAATTTTTTGGTTTACAGATATTTTATTCAATTAGTTATCATTATCATTATTGTTCTGAGATTTTTTGATAAAATCAATTAATTGTTTTTCATTTAGCTTGAAATACATTTTTAAATTTTTCATTTCACAAGCTGCTCAAAGTTCTTTTATTTTTTACATCTTATTTCTCTCTTCTTCATTACTTTCATATTAAAACAATCAATAAATTCCTCTGGTTTTTGCCTAGTTACATTTTAATAATCTTTTTCTTTAGAATACTTTGCTGAAACAACATAACTTAAACCACATTTTTCTTTACAATAATTTTCTCAGCTTTGAAATAGGTCAGCTTTGGAGTAAATTGTTTTTGCTTTTACTTATGTAGAAAAAAGAAGCTTTTTTTAAAAATTAAGACATTTATGTCTTTGAGTTATTTAATTAAAATTTCAATTGATGATATACATAGATGGGGTCTGGCAGAGGTCATTTATAAAGAGAATAAGTTAACATATTTTTATTTTTAATTAAATGAAAATTTGGTTACTGGATATTGATAAACATGATCTTGGAGGTGCTTATGTATAAAGAACAAAATTTATTAAATTTTTATTTTTTAAGTAACTGAAAATTTTGTTTGCAAATATAGATAAATTTTTAAATGGGGGAAAGACCAAACCAAAATGTTTGTTTTAAATCTGAGAATTTTGAAAAATATGCTGTTTGAGGCACAATTGGCTCACAGCGTATTTCAGCATTGTATGTTGTTCTCACTGCCTTCACAGTTTGTGTGTCACTGTAACCATTTCTTTAGTAGACCTTTCTCAGGACTGCAGTTCTTTAGCTGGGTTTTCCTGGTCACTTCTGGTCCTATGGACAAAGGTTTTGCAAAGTGTGTCGCAGTGGACTGAATATTAGCAGCTAAGGGAAATGACAGCAAGAGATGAGAAGAAACACAAGATGTACTCAATACATGTACCTGGAGTCATAATGCAGCGTGTTTCAGACGCTATTCCGGCAGCCGTTGAGTGAACAGGGTGTAAAAAACTGAAAATTCGTACAATGGAGCAACAACTGACGCCCGTCGGCTGGACTCGGAGAAAATAGTAAGATCATTCCAGCGACTAGCATAGAAGATTGAGAATATTTAGCTTGCTCAAGGAATTTCAGTGAAGCTTACAGCCTGCAACATTGTCTCCAGAACAGATCATGGTTGCCTGGATGGGAGTCCAGTTGAATGCTTGAACCAGGTACTCAAAGGATCAGTGACAGGTTAGGCTGTGACTTCCTAGATTTGCGCCATAGGGTTGAGAGTCGGCAGGTCTCCCTAAGTGGGTCAGATGTGCATACACATTACAGGCAGCTACCAGCTACACATGTAGCACAGAAGTTTTTTTTTTAGATTAGGCGACCCTCCATTCAATCCAAATAACAGTGGCTGTAAGAAATCCAGAAGTATTAGTGTAAGATACAAAGAAATGCCCCCCCACAGATGAATAAACGTCCTAGTGATTAACTGCTGCTGCATCGAAAAATGAGTGCATGAGTATGAAGCACTACTAAAAATCACTGAACTTCACATAACGGCAAAAATGTAGTTAAACCCTGAAGCTGACACTAGTGAGACATTTTGGGAAAAATTTAGATGTATATCGAAAGGAGAGGGAAATAGGAAAAGGAAGTGTTGTATTGTCACCGTATGCAAGAAAATCAAATCGACTGAGACAGAAATTTAAGCTGCATGTGAGACTGATGGGCGAGACTCAGAATCAATGGTGGACATAATATTATAATAGGGTCTGTCAATCGACGACCAGACTCACCTACTTTAGAACTGTAGAAAAAATAGTAGTACACTTCTACATAAGTTCCCTACTCATACTCTAATCATTGAAGGAGAGTTCATTCATTCAGCAATCAACTGGAGTGATTATAATTTTGTTAGTGGTATGAGGGGCAAGGCAGCATGTGAAACATTGTTAAATTTTTTTCTCTAACAACTACCTAGAACAGAGAGTTCGGAACCACACTCATTAAGGCAATACATCAGATCTAATGGCAACAAACAGACATCGAAACTCACATCAGCCAGTTTAGCAACATTTAACATCAAAGTACGAAGGGAAATTAAAAATGTTTATACCTTCAGCAAACTAGATAAAGAAGCAGTAGTGTCGTTTCTCAATGATGAACTTAGCTCAGGACAGGCGTATTTTGAGAAATTATTTCTCAACATCAAAAAATGTTTGGAAATGCCCTGGACACATATATACCCAAACATAATGGGAGACATCCTCCATAGTATGCAGTCACTGTAAAGAAATTTTAAAGGAATAGAGACTACTGAAAAATAGTTATAAAAAAGGATAGGGCTATAAATAGAGTGGTGTAGAAAGAAACTCATTTGTCAATCACTTGAGTAATGCATGAGGCCTTCACTGATGACCGTAGCAGAACATTGTCGGAAGAACTTCCGCAAATTGTTCTTTCTGGTCGTATGTAAAGGCTATTAGAGGCACCAGAGCTAATGTCCACTCAATCGTGGACAAGACAGGATCTGAAACTGTGAGAAGCAAAGCAAAAGCAGGAATGGTTGACTCTGTTTTCAAATGTTCCTTAATTTAATTCTCGTACCACTAAAAAGATGAGTGTCAGGGGCGTTTAAAAATAGCTGAAATCGTTAGAACTAACAAAGCTCCAGGGCCCATTGTAATCCCTATCATATTTTATGCCTAAACTGCGACTGAGTTAGCCACTCTTTTACCTCTAATCTATCGTAGATGACTCCAACCAAAAAAAAAAACTGTGCCCATTAGTTGGAATAAGCACAGGTCACACTGGTGTACAAAAATTGTAGCAGAAGTGATCCACAGCATCCTTGATATCGATTTTTCGTCGAATCTTAGAGTATATTTTGAGCTCAAACACATTGAGTTATCTCGAACAGAGCGACCTCTTCCATGCCAACCACCATGGATTTTGAAAACACACATCATGTGAAAACCAACTCGTATTTGTCTCACATGATATTCTGAAAGCCATGACTCAAGGCAGTCAGGGAGATGCAGTATTTCTCGTTTTCCGAAAAGCGTGTGACTCGGTACCACATCTACACTTATTATCAAAAGTAAAGTCGTATGGGGTATCAGACAAAATTTGTGACTGGGCTGAGAATTTTTTGGCAATGACTGCGCGCATGTTATCTTGGATGGAGGCTCATCGACGGCTGTAGCAGTTATTTCAGATATGCCCCAAGGAAGTGAGTTGAGTCCCTGGTTGTTAATGTAGTACATTAATGGCCGTACAGACAATATTAATACTACCCTAAGACTTTTCGCAGATGATGCAGTTATCTGTATTGAAGAGCAGTCTGAACGAAGCTCCACAAATATTTGTTCAGTCCTTGATAAGATTTCAAAGTGCTGCGAAAATTGGCAACTTGCTTTAAATCTTCAGAAATCTAAAACTTTGCACTTTGCAAAACGAAAAGAAAACATGGTATCCTATGAATACAATATCAGTGTGTTACAGTTTGAGTCCGTAAACTATTACAGATTCCTGCGTGTAAAATTTTGTATGGTCATGAAACGGTTCTGTCACATAGACTTAGTAGTGGGTAAAGCAGGTAGCGGACTTCGTTTTCTTGGTAGGGCACCAGGGAACTGCAATCATTTAAAAAAGCAGATTGCTTACAAATCACTCGTGTGACCCATCCTAGAATACTGGCAGGTGCATGGGACCCGTACCAAACAGGACTTGCAGGAGCCATAGATCGTAAACAGGGAAGGGCAGTACAAATGGTCACAGGTCGGTTTGGCGCGTGGTAAAGTGTCACTGAGATGTTGAATAAACTGAACTGGCAGACGCTTTAACATGGAAGAAACCTATCCCGAGAAAGTCTACTAATAAAGTTTCAAGAACCGGCTTTAAATGATAGCGCTGGGAATATACTGCAAGCCTCTTACTACTGCTCCCATAGGGATTGTGAGGACAAGATTAGATTAGTTACAGCGAGCACAGATTCATTTAAACCCATTCTTCCCAAGCTCCATACTTGAATGGAACGGGGAAATGCCATAATAACTGGGACAGTGGGATGTGTCTTCCTCCATGCACCTCTCAGTGGTTCGCAGATTGTAGATGTAGATGAAGATGCATGTAAATACGGAATGCTTCGTACCAAACGATTTAGAATTTTGTGGGCAACTTCTGTCGGAAGTAAATTACAACAAAAGTTACCTTACATGTGAAATATTTATTAGTTGTAAATCGTGGAGGTTTCAGTATCTTAGAGTAGCTTATTTATCGACCTTGTACATCGTTTATCCTCCTAGCTTATTAAATATGTTCACTGAACATGGAGACAACATTATATGAACGAGAGAGAAGGTAAATCAAGACGAAATGGGAGACGAGATCCTGAGAGAAGGGTTTGACAAATACTGAAAGAACTAAGTCGATACGAGGCACCTGGACTAGACGTAATTATTTGAGAATTACTTATGTCCTTGGGACGGCCAGCAATGACAAAAGTATTTAACATGATATGCTAGGCATATGGTGGGACATAACCTTAGGCTTAAAGAAGTCAGGTGCTGGCAAGTGTGAATGCTTCGATCGGTTTTATAAGTCATGATTGCAAAATATTCACAGACATTATCTACAGGAGAGTGGAAAAAATGATAGTGGGCAGCCTTGGGGAAGATCAGTTTTGCTTCTGGGGAAAATGTGGGAAGACATGAAGCAAAAATGATCCTATGTCTCATGTTAGAGGTTAAACAAAGGCAAACCTACATTAACCACATTTCTATTTTGAGGGTATTAGAGATATAACATAGTATGCGTAAGATAATCTACAACTTATACAAAAATCAGATTGCTGTTACAAAAGTCGGAAAACATAAAACGAGAATGCATTCACATAGGATTATAACCTATCCCCGATGTTATTCAGTTTGTGCAGTGAACGAACCGTGCAACGAAAAATATGGAACTGAAAGTAAAGTAATTGGGGAAGAAATGAAAGCTCTGAATTTTGCTGATGACACTATAATTCTGAAAGAGACGGCAAAGGACTTCCACGAACGGAATGTTTACTCCTCTGCAAAGAGGCTGTAAGATAAATGTTAACAAGATTGAAACAAAGGTGAGGAAAGGTAGTCGAATGTAATTAAGACATGCTGAGGAAATAAGATTAACAAATGTGACACAGAAAGTAGAATATAACTTTTGCTATTTGGGTAGGAAAATAACTAAAGATTCAAAATGCACACTGGAAATAAGCATGAAAAGCATCTATGAAAAAGAGAAGTTTATTGACGTAGAAAGTCTGCAGTGTAACGTTGTATGGAAATGAAACATGGACGATAAACAGTTCAGACCAGTAGAAAATAGAAGTTTTGAGGTATGCTGCTCGCTGAAGAAGAGATGGATAAATTGAATAATTAATGAGAAGGTATTGAACCTCAGTGAGGAAGAAAAAAAAATATGGCACAGCCTCAGTAAAAGAAGGGATCGGTTGTTAAGGCACATCCTGAAGCACAAAGAATTCTCATTTTCAATAGGAAAGCATGAGAAGGGCGCGTAAAAATAGTAGAAGATCAAAGCTTGACTAGACTTACGAGTGTGTCAGTACCACAGTTTAGTTTTCTACAGTTGGCAGAACTGGAGGATCTGAAGTTGAGTGGGGGTAGTAAGCAGTGAAACGTAAGCAGTGAAACTAACATGCAAATCTGAAGACTGCTATCGAGCCAGGAGCGACGCTACATTTATTTTTTCGGTATCACTGTCCAAAATATCCCTGCGCGTCGTAAAGTTCTTTACATCTTGAGCGGCCTTCATATGTATTCAACGATGTGAGAGGCGTAGCCTATCGGATGTGGGACTGATGATAATCCGCCATCACGACCAACTTGAAATTCAGGGCGTTGTCCCGCAGTTTTGCGACTTACAGCTCGTTTATTCCTGCTGCTAGCGTTTCCAAAAAGAAGTAATTTGAATTGGATTCAGCAGGAGCCGATTCCGAATGTTCTTAAGAAAAACCTTATGCAGCGAATACTGAACAGTAATGGAGTACAAAGTTAGCTGCGCATGTTACCGGAAAGAACGCTTTGAGCTAACAAGCTGTAAGGGCCATTGTGGAGAAACCGACTAGTCGTCAACGGAGGTAGTTATTTTTTCTGACAGTTAATATCCATTCTCTCTTATACTCTGCATTCTCACTTGCCATGTATAAACCTGGGCCTCTTGGGCCTGGGTCTGTTAGCTAGATCTCTCTTGAGATGCCACACGTCGATCGCAGACATCAAACAGCAAATGAAAGCAGCTTTGTCTGAAACTAGTGATGCGTTTTGATACGTAAGATTTATTGTTCCTGTGATGTCGAAACAGTCGTGTTAAGATATAATAACAACATTAGTTCCGTGTGGCTCAATGTTCGGAAGCAAGCGTTTCAACAGGACGTTACTTCATTAATCCTACCATACAAAGGGCTCTACTGTACAGTTTAGTGTGGAATGAGAACCATGTGCTGTTTTCTTCTTACAGGGCGGTACAAAAAGGTACGGCCAAACTTTCAGGAAACATTCCTCATACACAAATAAAGAAAAGACGTTATGTGGACATGTGTCCGGAAACGCTTAATTTCCATGTTAGAGCTCATTGTAGTTTCGTCAGTATGTACTGCACTTCCTCAATTCACCACCAGTTGGCCCAATTGAAGGAAGGTAATGTTGACTTCGGTGCTTGTGTTGACATGCGACTCATTGCTCTACAGTACTAGCACCAAGCAAATCAGTACGTAGCATCAACAGGTTAGTGTTCATCACGAACGTGGTTTTGCAGTCAGTGCAATGTTTACAAATGCGGAGTTAGCAGATGCCCATTTGATGTATGGATTAGCACGGGGCAATAGACGTGGCGCGGTACGTTTGTATCGAGACAGATTTCCAGAACGAAGGTGTCCCGACAGGAAGACGTTCGAAGCAATTGATCGGCGTCTTAGGGAGCACGGAACATTCCAGCCTATGACTCGCGACTGGGAAAGACCTAGAACGACGAGGACACATGCAATTGACGAGGCAATTCTTCGTGCAGTTGACGATAACCCTAATGTCAGCATCAGAGAAGTTGCTGCTGTACAAGGTAACGTTGACCACGTCACTGTATGGAGAGTGCTACGGGAGAACCAGTTGTTTCCGTACCATGTACAGCGTGTGCAGGCACTATCAGCAGCTGATTGGCCTCCACGGGTACACTTCTACGAATGGTTCATCCAACAATGTGTCAATCCTCATTTCAATGCAAATGTTCTATTTACAGATGAGGCTTCTTTCCATCGTGATCAAATTGTAAATTTTCACAATCAACATGTGTGGGCTGACGAGAATCCGCACGCAATTGTGCAATCACGTCGTCAACACAGATTTTCTGTGAACGTTTGGGCAGGCATTGTTGGTGATGTCTTGATTGGGCTCCATCTTCTTCCACCTACGCTCAATGGAGCACGTTATCATGATTTCATGCGGGAAACTCTACCTGTGCTGCTAGAACATGTGCCTTTACAAGTACGACACAACATGTGGTTCATGCACGATGGAGCTCCTGCACATTTCAGTCGAAGTGCTCGTACGCTTCTCAACAACAGATTCGGTGACCGATGGATTGGTAGAGGCGGACCAATTCCATGGCCTCCACGCTCTCCTGACCTCAACCCTTTTGACTTTCATTTATGGGGGCATTTGAAAGCTCTTGCCTACGCAACCCCGGTACCAAATGTAGAGACTCCTCGTGCTCGTATTGTGGACGGCTGTGGTACAATACGCCATTGTCCAGGGCTGCATCAGCGCATCAGGGATTCCTCGCTAACGGAGGACATTTTGAACATTTCCTGTAACAAAGTGTTTGAAGTCACGCTGGTACGTTCTGTTGCTGTGTGTTTCCATTCCAGGATTAATGTGATTTGAAGAGAAGTAATAAAATGAGCTCCAACATGGAAAGTAAGCGTTTCCGGACACATGTCCACATAACATATTTTATTTCTTTGTGTGTGAGGAATGTTTCCTGAAAGTTTGGCTGTACCTTTTTGTAACACCCTGTATAACTGAGAAGTGAAGGCTTGATGCGACCGGTATTCGATCCAGAGAATTTTCGGTTTGTAACGTCGCGCGTTATTAGTAGACCACTATGTCTTATACGTTAACATGCCGATGTAACTGTTATTTACGCTTAATGAATTTTCGAGTGTCTGATCCATTTTCTTACAGTACAGGGATCTTGCTGCACGTGTCTAAAAAGAGTAGCGCTTCAACTTAATAGGATGTCAACTAAACGATAACACTGACAGAAGAGACATTGTAACGCCGAACCATTTGTTGGGCACTGTATTCGTTTTAGGGGACTCATAGAATACGACAGAGCGGAAAAAAGAGCATAGGACTAAACAAATTTTGGTGTAAATATAATGGGCACAAACATAGGGGTCTGCAAGGGGGCCAATAGGGAACACTTGCCCCTTCTTTAGAATCTGTGTACAGCGTTTTTTATTCATTACAGAATTTTCTCTCGAATTTCTAACAATCGTTGTTTGCGACTGCATTAAACTGCAGATTTAATATTGCCGACAGCGAGGAGAAATATTTGCAGCGTTATACACTTACGATCCAAAGCAACTGGTACACCCCTTAATGTAGTGTAGGACTCCCCGCGAGCACGCCGATGTGCCGCAACACGACGTGGCATGTACTCGATTATGTCTGAAGTAGTGCTGGAGGGAACCGACACCATGAACCCTACAGGGCTGTCCATAAATCCGTAAGACAGCGTGGAGAGCTCTTCTGAACAGCACGTTGCAAGGGATCCCTGATGTGCTCAATAATGTTTATGTCTGGGGAATTTGATGGCCAGCGGAAGTGTTTAAACTCGGAAGAGTGTTCCTGGAGCCACTCAATAGCAATTCTGGACGTGTGAGGTATCGAATTGTCCTGCTGGAATTGCTTAAGTCCGTCGGAATGCGCAATGGACACGAATGGATGCAGGTGATCAGACAGGATGCTTAGGTAGGTGTCACCTGTCAAAGTCATATCTAGACGTATCAGGGGTCACATATCACTTCGACTGCACACACCCCAAGCCATTACAGAGCCTCTACCAGCTTGAACAGTCCCCTGTTGACATTCAGGGTCCATGGATCATGGATTCATGAGGTTGCCTCCATAACCGCACACAGCCATCCGCTCGATACAATTTGAAACGATACTCGTCCGACCAGACAACATGTTTCAAGTCATCAACAGTCCAGTGTCGGTGTTAACGGGCACAGACGAAGCGTGAAGCTATGTGTCGTGCAGTCATCGAGGGTACACGAGTGTGCCTTCGGCCCCGAATGCTCGTAACGATGATACTTCATTGACTTGTCCGCACGCTGACACTTGTTGATGGTCCAGCATTGAAACTGCAGCAATTTGCGGAAGGGCTGCGCTTCTGTCACGTTGAACGATTCTCTTCAGTCGTGGTCGATCCCTTTCTTGCAGGATCTTTTTCTGGCCGCAGCGATGTCGGAGATTTGATGTTTTACCGTATTCCTGATACGCGGGGTACCCTCGTGAATTGGTCGTACGGGAAAATCGTCACTTCTTGGCTACCTCGGAGATGCCGTGTCCCATCGCTCTTGCGCCGACTATAACATCACGTTCAAGCTCACTTAAATCTTGTTAACCTGCCATTGTAGCAGCAGTAGCCGCTCTAACAACTGCGCCAGACACTTCTTGTCTTACATAGGCGTTGGTGACCGCAGCGCCGTATTCTGCCTGTTTACATATCTCTGTATTTGAATACGGATGCCTATACCAGTTTCTTTGGTGCTTCAGTGTAGATCACTACATTGCTTGAGTTTCCTCAGTTATCGCTTAGTTCAAGGGAAACTATCGCGTTTCTTTTGGGCTGCTGCGGTATCTGCGGTGCAGGTAAGATGGATACGAAGCTTTACAGAACCGCGCCGGCATAATATCTTCAGTCTTTTTCTGTCCCTTCCCCGTTCAGCGTTAACCGACATGTAGAAAGAAACCGGGCTCTCACCCTAACACACGTTTTACGTTGCTAGTTCCCAACACACAAACGTAGAAGCAATGTACGTGCCCGTGATCCGTCCTCAACTCCAATAAGGGCATCCCTTCCTCTTGATGTATAAGAGAACCACAATAGTTTACCATTTGTCTGTAGAAGATGAAAGCCCTCGATGGTTTGCTAATTATACATTCATCTTTACACGACAGAACTATTTTAGTACAGTCGGAAGTACACAGTTCTGCTATATTGTAGTTGTATACATCTGTAATCCCAAATAAATTAGTCGAAAGCGGAAAATACCGTTTTCCACGCTAGAAGAGAGGGAAAAAGTGTTTTCTTCAGGATTGCCACCTTCATAAAGGTCACGAATTCAACACAGTGCCAATTGCAGTTAGAGAGCTACGAATTACAGATGACATACTGCGCAATAATGTGACTAACTGGAAAAGACTAGGAGTACCTTGCTGTGCTAGGCTGCTAACAGTTGATTCTGCCGGCCAATCTGAGGGTCGTTGCGGCAAATTTCTCACATCCATCTCATCGTACACTGGCCCAGCACCACACTTTATGTAATCAACTCAAAATTATGTAGTTTTGAAAACAGACTTTGTTCAGCCTCAGCTCTGCCAGTCGACACTAAAAACTAGAAATTATTAAAGTAATGCAATAAATCGATTAACGGGAACAGCTGAGAAGTTTTATAAGAGGAAAAAGTGTTACAGATGACATCAAAGTTGAATAATCTTGTTCTAAATTTATTCCCTGTATCCCCTCTTCGAATGTTATTAGTGTGGCATTCTTGTTGGTATTGTAATGGAACTGACCGGTGCTCAAATCTCTTTCTATCTTTTCCTTGTGTGCAATACTTACATTAACTTTATGATTCGAGCCAAAGCAAATGATTTTTGTTATCTAAAAACCAAAATCCGTTCATTCTCTCATAAATAGAACTGCTACGTAATAACAACACGAGATTTATTACCAAACCAATTTATAATTGTAATTATGATAGGAAACTATTGTCGTTATTCGTATTTATATGATGTATTCTGAAAACATTTAACAAAAAGTAGTAAACTGCATGAGACTCTTTGGTTGCTCAAGATCGATGCGTTTATGTGATAGACTACTATTTTTTCATCATTTTCTTTGGAGTGATCTCTTTCACATTCATGCTGACACCTAAATCGGGCAAGGAGGCATATCTTACTCCCTTACCAGGTGTAAAAATTAGGTGCGTCGGTGAGAGATTCCTGTCAAATGACACACGTACTGTCCCTAATGCCGCGTATGACGCACCCGATGTTTTCAGGTGAAGGATTCGATTGACTTGTCAGTTTTTCATCAAAAGTTTGCGGTTCCCACTTCCGGCTGCTGACAGAGTAGTTGTACAGAATCAACTGTCATTAACCCTTTCACGCCGGCGCCATGATTGATGCGCCGTGCGCTGTGGACGAGCTCCAGTCTTCCCGGCCGTGCCAGCTGTACGGTGGAATTTTAGCGGCGCTACTCTGCCCAGCTTTCACGCTCTTAGTGTTGTCGCAATTATTAGACTTTACACCATGTATTTATTCGGGAAAATGTTTATACAAATCACACATGTTTTTGATATTGTGTGTCATGTCTGTGCACAAATCGAAGCCTGGGTACGTCAATGAAACAGCTAGAGTAGCACGTGTACCTGATGTAGAAGCAGCTACAACAGGTGTTTCACGTTCATCGTCAGATTCGGACGATGATTCGCTTTCATCTTCAAAGCCACTACCCAGTATGAGAGAAAGAGCTTCCTCCACAGTATATCGCTTATCTGTCATGTCACTTCTAGTAGAAACTAACTGAAGTTAACAACACGTCACTTCAGATTAGAAACAAAGCGACAGACGAGCAGTTGATCACATTAAACAACGCCGCTACATCGTGCGTTGGTCAAACTTCGACACAACTTCTACAGAAGTTCACCGTAGCGAAAGGGTTAAAGGTCCCTTCCTTACACCTCTCTCTGGCAATGATCGTTACACCACGATATAAACACAAATTTGAATACAGCGAACAGCGAAAATAAATAAGTAAAATAAAGAGAAAGTTGGTAACAGATTTGTAGACCCAGAAAAAGCTTTCAAGAATGTAAAACGGAGCAAATATCTACATTATGATAAAAATAGGGGAAGCTGTAGGAAAAGACGGGTAATATGTAATACCTACGACAATCAAACGGGAGCAATAACAACGGAAGACCAAAAGTTAAGTGCTCGAATTGAAAAGGGTATAAGACAGGGATGCAGTCTTTCGCCTCTGCTGTTTAAACCATACATCGAAGAAGCAATGACAGAAGTACGAGAAAGGTTCAAGAGCAGAATTAAAATTCAGGCTGAAATAATATCAAGGTGAAAGGATATCAGTGGTAAGATTCGCTGATGACATTGCTATCGTTGGCGAAATTGAACCAGAATTACAGGACCCGTTGTTGGAATGAACAGTCGAATGAGTACAGAATATGGAATGAGATAAAGCGAAGAGTGAGGAATAACCGAAACGGTATTAGCGAGCAACTTAAAATCTAAATTTGTGACCACTAAGTAGAAGAAGTTAACGAGTACTTCAGTCTTGGAAACAAAACAACAGCAAAAAAAAAAGTAAGCAAAACGTAGAAAAGAGACTGGTACGTGCGAAGAGAGCATTCCTGTTCAAAAGCATTGTTATCAAGCATAGACCTGAGTTTGAGGAAGAATTTTCTGACAATGTGCGTTTGGTTTGCAGCATTGTGTGTTACTGAGCGTAGAGTGTGAGAACATCGTAAAAGTAGACGATGGAAGCGTCTAAGATGTGGTGCTACAGAAGGATGTTAAAAATTACGTAAACTGATGAGATAAGAAATGTGGAAGGCCTCTACAGACTTGCCGAAGAAAGGCACACATGGAAAACACTGACAAGAAGAAGGGACAAGTAACAGGATATGTAGTAAGACATTCAGGAATAACTTCCATGGTACACTGAGGAATCTGTGGAGGGTAGTGAAGCCAGAGGAAGACTTAGATTGGGTTAAATCCAACAAATAACTGAGGATGTAGGATGCAAGTGCTACTCAAAAGTGAAGAGGCTGACACTAGAGACTGATTCGTGACGGACCGCATCAAACTAGCTTGAAAACGATGACAAAAGAAAAGGAAAAAACAGAAGAATAGTTGCCATACACTACTGACAAGTGGGGTTCCATCATTTGCAGCGATAAACCACTGTCCTGCATTGCCTCGGGTAATATTTGTATGGCTATATGGCGAAGTCGGAGGAGGGGACACATACGCTAATGTTTTCGAGAGACACGTTGGTGTTATTCTTGGCGTCATCAGAGCCATCGGGTAAGAGTTCCTATGATCATGTAGGGAACCGTTAAACCATAGCAGCACGTCACATGCGTTTCAGATTCTTATATGTTACATCACATTATGATGGTTCAACCTTACAAAAGAACCGTACTCGTCTGCAAACGACGCATGTCACTACGACCTACCTCCGTGTTACTGATATACTCCTTTGGCCACCTGTACCCCTGCATCACCCTTCCCTTCCCGCTCTGCTCAAAGAAAAAAATCCCTGTAGAACGTATGTAAGATCAGTTCAGGCGTCAAATTCATTCTAGTGCAGTACCCAGGTTGTCGAGTGCCAGTTACAACAACTGGGGGACCAGCTTAGTGTATGAGAGTATATATAGTCTGTGTAACACCCTTCCCAGCCAAATGTGCGCTTGCGTACGGGCACAAAGGTGTGCAGGATCTCACTACTAAGTGAATTAGAAGAGCCGGAGAGTGTCTGGTGTGCTCCACTACAGTATGTGGTTAGCATTGTTTCCGTATTCTTATGGTTTAGAGGTTACTTTTTCCACGTGAATGGGAGGAGAATTCACCACTGAACACAAAGCGTGAAAGCAAACTGTTATCATCCATCTCCATGTTCGAAAGGAATTCGAAAAGCTTTAAACGTTGTCATTTAGTACCACCAAGCAGAGTTAGTTCAAATTGAATCTTGAATTGTTTGAAACACGTCAGATAGATACCTGAGGAACGGCTAGTGCTCTGATGTCAGTACGAGAATACTTCTGTGAACTTCGAGGCAAAACTGTGTTGAATGCTTCTGACCGAGCGCATCTGTGGATTTCTACCTCCATAACCTGCCATTGTGTTCAATCTGCTGGTTTCGTAATAGGAGGTTGTGAGCTACAGGACGCCCATTGCCGTTCTCTCTCACGTCTCGCATTTGAAACTGAATTACACCTGTTGAAGCGGAGAATGCAAGATGCCTCTTATTCTTGTGTTAGCGCCTACTAGTCTCGAAATACATAATGAACGAGTGAGTGGACGAGCTAGCTGTACCACTGAGGATCTCACCAACATGCACATGAACCTCCAAAATAAACTGATGGGGAGATAAGCTTCTAGTTTCGAAGCGCAGCTTAACATTTATCACAAGGTTCTATTTCAATTCAAGTGGAAGATACGATCTTGTAAAATCGGATGATTGTTTTTCAACATCTTGTGTTAATGATTTGCCTCGTTGCTGTGGTATAAGCCGTGCGTAGTCGCCGAATTTGTCCCCTCTACGGTGTTCTGACCGCCTGGAGGTTGTTCGCTCCTGCACGCAGAGAAGTATGGCGGGTAGGCTGTAACCCAGGCGCCAAGCCGAGCCCGTGCGTAATTGGCCATCCATTACGTCAGGCTGGCGGGGGTATCGGGCCGTTACGCCACCTGGTGGCAGACAGCCGGCAGCCGGCGTTTTGTTTGTCTCTGGGGGCGTGGGCGGGGCCGCAGGTGTGATACGGCTGGCTACCAGTCGCTAACGAAAGCCGCTCTGGCCGCTGTGACCGCGAATCCTAATGGAGCCCCTGCACCAGTTACGCTGTTTCGTTCTACATCTCGTTGTTTTCCATTTTTCCTCGGCGCGAGCCAATTCTCTTATTGGAACTATAAAACTACGTCTACTGTATATCACCCATACGAAAGTTGCTCAGCGTAGTGAGTCAAAGCGTCTTGGACGACCGAGTTCTTTTTCTTGGGTTTCGGAAGAAAGATATCCCGCTCTATTCTATACAAAAGACCAAATCTAATGCAATAGAACAAAGGAAACGACATTGCTTGACTATATCATCACCGAATAATCGCTGAACTCAATCACATCAGTTAAATTTGCAGACAAGATGTGCCATAGATTTGTTAAATAAAGTTAGTCGTGAAAAAAATTCTTACCTTTTATTTTCCTCTAGTGGATATTTCTAGGAAACTAACGAACTATGTTATGTCCCCCAAAATACACCTAATCTAATAACCATAACGTCAAAATCAGAAAATTTGTGGCTTACCTGTATGTATAGCGAAAAAGTTTGAATAGCACAATGGCGACCGTGAAACGTCACCTTAGAAAAATTGTACATGACTGTGCTTAAACTGACACACAATATTTTTAGCGCAACGCAATCTGACTTTCAATAATCCCTACAAAAGAATGACCCTGATTAAAATTAAACTATACCTTTCACAAATCACTTACCTCACAAAAATCATCGTTACTCAAGCTACTGCAATACAGCGAGCGCCACTACTGACGGCTAAATAAAAGATTCTAACTACTGAAGGCACTAACTACTGATAGGCATAGTTAGCAAATGAAAGCTTTTGATAGAGAACAAACAATGTATTTACCTTTATATTGTTCAAAAGACATATTATATATACACTCCTGGAAATGGAAAAAAGAACACATTGACACCGGTGTGTCAGACCCACCATACTTGCTCCGGACACTGCGAGAGGGCTGTACAAGCAATGATCACACGCACGGCACAGCGGACACACCAGGAACCGCGGTGTTGGCCGTCGAATGGCGCTAGCTGCGCAGCATTTGTGCACCGCCGCCGTCAGTGTCAGCCAGTTTGCCGTGGCATACGGAGCTCCATCGCAGTCTTTAACACTGGTAGCATGCTGCGACAGCGTGGACGTGAACCGTATGTGCAGTTGACGGACTTTGAGCGAGGGCGTATAGTGGGCATGCGGGAGGCCGGGTGGACGT
The DNA here is from genome assembly GCF_021461385.2 of Schistocerca piceifrons. Lineage (NCBI taxonomy): Eukaryota > Metazoa > Arthropoda > Insecta > Orthoptera > Acrididae > Schistocerca > Schistocerca piceifrons. The sequence continues at coordinate 93,896,967 of NC_060141.1, forward strand.
ACCGCCGAATTGCTCAACACGTGGGGCGTGAGGTCTCCACAGTACATCGATGTTGTCGCCAGTGGTCGGCGGAAGGTGCACGTGCCCGTCGACCTGGGACCGGACCGCAGCGACGCACGGATGCACGCCAAGACCGTAGGATCCTACGCAGTGCCGTAGGGGACCGCACCGCCACTTCCCAGCAAATTAGGGACACTGTTGCTCCTGGGGCATCGGCGAGGACCATTCGCAACCGTCTCCATGAAGCTGGGCTACGGTCCCGCACACCGTTAGGCCGTCGTCCGCTCACGACCCAACATCGTGCAGCCCGCCTCCAGTGGTGTCGCGACAGGCGTGAATGGAGGGACGAATGGAGACGTGTCGTCTTCAGCGATGAGAGTCGCTTCTGCCTTGGTGCCAATGATGGTCGTATGCGTGTTTGGCGCCGTGCAGGTGAGCGCCACAATCAGGACTGCATACGACCGAGGCACACAGGGCCAACACCCGGCATCATGGTGTGGGGAGCGATCTCCTACACTGGCCGTACACCACTGGTGATCGTCGAGGGGACACTGAATAGTGCACGGTACATCCAAACCGTCATCGAACCCATCGTTCTACCATTCCTAGACCGGCAAGGGAACTTGCTGTTCCAACAGGACAATGCACGTCCGCATGTATCCCGTGCCACCGAACGTGCTCTAGAAGGTGTACGTCAACTACCCTGGCCAGCAAGATCTCCGGATCTGTCCCCCCATTGAGCATGTTTGGGACTGGATGAAGCGTCGTCTCACGCGGTCTGCACGTCCAGCACGAACGCTGGTCCAACTGAGGCGCCAGGTGGAAATGGCATGGCAAGCCGTTCCACAGGACTACATCCAGCATTTCTACGATCGTCTCCATGGGAGAATAGCAGCCTGCATTGCTGCGAAAGGTGGATATGCACTGTATTAGTGCCGACATTGTGCATGCTCTGTTGCCTGTGTCTATGTGCCTGTGGTTCTGTCAGTGTGATCATGTGATGTATCTGACCCCAGGAATGTGTCAATAAAGTTTCCCCTTCCTGGGACAATGAATTCACGGTGTTGTTATTTCAATTTCCAGGAGTGTGTGTGTATATATATATATATATATATATATCAGTTCATGACATCTAGTCTTACAAATTTACTGTCTCTGTCCAGATCATCCGCTCTCAAAACTCCGCCATCTCACTCCCCACATCCACCACTGCTAGCGGCTCACCTCCAACTGCGCAACGCTACGCGCTGTTCACATCCAGCTGCCCAACACTACAATGGCAGACAACAATGCAAACTAGCCACAGACTGCACACAACACAGACAGTGATTTTCATACAGAGCGCTACGTGGCGTTACCAATAAAAAAACCTACACAGCCTACTTACATAGCCCCCATGCTCCCCACAAAAATTTTATAAATTGTTTTGGGCAGTGGCCAATACAGATTTGAAAACATTTTTCATAATCGTAATTACAATAACAAAGAAATCAAATGCACGCACTTATTGATACAATGTTGGTCAAAAGCTAAAATTTTCTCACAGTCCATAAAGACAGTCCTGATCATTCATAAAAATAATAATTACAGTTTTTTTTCACAAAGTCTCATTAGTAAAAGAAATTGCACACAGAAGTAGTTGATTTCCATGAAGTCTTGAAGAAGTAGTGATGTCCATCCAACGGAAAGACAGTGCTGACTCTTGACATACAGGCAGGTAATGGGCCACAACATAGCAAACCCACAGCAGAGTCAGTCGAAGTTTTTAAGAATATTGGTAGGTAGGTCATCACAGAGCAGACCCACTGTAGTCCTAGTAGAGATTATGATATTGGTGGGTCATCAGAGGTGCAGACCCACTGCAGTCCTTGTAGAAATAATGGTATTGGTGGGTCATGAAAGGTGCAGACCCACTGCAGTCCTTGTAGAAATAATGGTATTGGTGGGTCATCAAAGGTGCAGACCCACTGTAGTCCTTGGAGAGACGGCCAGCAGCCATCTGTTGCGACTGTGCAGGTGCACAATCACCATCGAAGATTCTTGCGGAGAATATAGCAAGTCCATAAACCACCACTTGTCCATTCACAAAAAATTTGTTTGAAATGTCCTTAGAACCAGCAATGCTGTTATCTAGTCCCTTGCTGAATTATTAACACACGTGCAAACACTATCAGTCCCTACTTCTCACATATTGTCCATATACTATGACCAACAGAAACGTGTGCAGTGAAATGTAACATACAACTTACTTAATTTGTTGAAGTGGTGCCAATTACAATTTTATAACATAAGAATACAATAACAAAGGTACAAAATACATCATTAAAGAACATAACAATACAGATAACATTTGCAGTAATAGGGGCTTTAAAAAGAATAGAAATAAACATATACATCAGTGTTACAGGAATTATGACATAAGTAAATACATAAAAGATCAGAATAACTTTTGAAACATCAACTTCACACATGAGCATTAAAACAAAACAGAATAAATAATGTCTAAACATCTTTACAAAGTAAATAACATGTTATCAGAAAAATTCTACAATGTAACTCTCATCAGATAAACACGTAATGACAGAAAGAACACAAATACCCAAGGGTACACAAACACGTAGTGGGATAACACAAGGAAAGGACAGGGTTTGTTTTACTGCAGTATTTTGCAAACAAAACTTTCTTTACTTCTCAGAGAACTCCCTTCGTTCTTCATTATTTCCAAAAAGTCCTAACTATACCTGCTTTCTGTACTTTTTTCGTATAACTTCTCAATGCATTTCTTCCAATTCATCGCAACTCATTCTCTTATATAGTCTACCCCCTCTTAAGCTAACTTAAATCTACTGAGCTCAGATGCATAAACTAAGGGATGAGGTAATGCAGCAGCACAAAACAATTAATACAAACAGCAATGACAAAAAAATGGAAATTGGCAAAGCAAGCAGCAGTGAATGTAATAACTTATATCTAAACATGACAAACCCACAACCAGAAAAAATAGTACACTAAAGACAACAATGCAGATAAGGGAAATGTATATTCACATCTTAATGTCTATGTAATTAAAGTGGTGCACCACAAAAACTAATTCTACAAAAAATTACCAAGTACTTGAAAAGAAAATTATATATGCAGTTACTGTTATTAGTCCCTTCTTATTGTTCTTTCCATTCCAAGAGCTTCTTTTTCAAAGAATGTGGATCATAAAATAATTATTTAATATATCTGTTGACAGAAAGTGTTCACATTAGCAAATGCATTTAAGTTTATTTTATAAAACCAATGCTGCAACACAGCTGGAAAACAGATATCAAATGAAATAGGCAAATACGCAAACCAAAGCATCAAAACATCATTCAATAGCTATGTGGCATTTCGTAAGTCAGTAGCTGTCAACTCTCGTAGAAAGACACTTGTCATAATCAGGTTTGCAGACGTAAGAATAGTTCCCATCAATTCATAAGCATTTCAGTAAGTAGCGCAAAGTACAATATGTTTCCAAGTAATGAGCGTGTCGTATTTGCGATACTTTCTACAGTGGAATGTCAATAGCGAGGTTAATGGTCTCTTTTTTTTTACCTAATGGCTTTTTCTCCAGGCGACTCGCACAGCTGGTCGCCCATAACGCATTACATCAAGGTCACTTAGCTTTCTTACCGAAATATTTACGACACCAGTTTGCACTACAGTGACAGTCTCATATAAAAAATTTCACAGGTCGAGAATTTGCGTTACCAATGTGTAGAAACAAAATCCCGTAAATATAACTGTGTCCAAAAAATTTTCGTCGGCGTTGTGATACATTTACGCATATACATACATTTCATAACTCTTATAGTACGATTCTTGGTTTCCAACATCCCTTTTCACAAATCAGAGTCCCTAACAACTACTCATTATGCCTTAACTTATTACACATGTACATATTCGTCGACATTCTTCAGTATTTCATCATTATAAATATGTAGCATAATGAAATTCCTCATATAGCATCAGCCTATTGATCATAAACATACCTCAGCAGCATAATACACATTGTCATCGTAATGATAACATCGTAACACCACAGTAAAATCTCAAAATCGTCGTAGCTTTCTGCAATAATTTCAAAACCTAAAAAAATATCCTCTGCTCATTTCAATAGTGTCATCTACCTCAAACGTACTTTAAAAATCATGATCCCATACCAAATACATCATTCAAAGCTCTCATAGTATCACAATGGTTCCAAAACAATATGAACAGTTCTCAAAGTATCACACAAAATACAATTTCATAAGTGTGAAGTTATCCAACTGTGTAATTACGTAAACATGTGTCACTGACGTAGTAAAAAAAAGTTTGTCTCTCTCAGTTAAATGATCAGATAGTAATGTAATTTGTGTGTTAGAGAAATATGGTACCGATGTGTAAAGTTGTATAAGCAAATACCATATTAGCTAGGGCTCCCTGTGCTTGCTACACACATGGTACACAAAGTAAGCGTGTACCCCCCTGAGGATTAATGTAACTAATACCCTCAGGTGTTACAGATTACAGAAACGGAATGAAATGTATCATGGAAAACTTTCTTTGTAATTCAAAAATCTTTAAAAATAAATGTTTTAAGTACGAAATTAATCACTCAAATACGTGTACTGCGGCGCTAAATTGTGCGTCTTGTTGTAACATAATCTCTGTCATTACTTGGGGGTAAAAAATGTGCCAAGTGTCGTAATTATCGTCGTCCGTAAGCAAAGTTCTGTAGAAGTCAATGTACTTACCTCGTAATAAACGAAGTAAATTGCTATGCGTATAGATATCGTAGTTGTTACGCTTATTGCCGTGATGAAGTAAGTACTGTACTGTAAAGTATTGTTGTGCTATAGAAAAGGCTGTCTCATTGTAGCTATACCACAAAAGTTACTACTAAAATATGTTTTCCTTTCCAGAAGAATTCATAAAAACTGTGCAGACATAAAACAGATACAGCGCAAAAGCAATAATATAAATTGTGTCACTCATTGGTAGTGTCGTGATATAATCGTGTAGCTGTCAAATAAACTAACCACTGTGTCATCTGATATCTCTCAAAAAATACTTTAAATCCAGAATGTATTTTCAAGTGAACCAAACTGTTGCATTAAAATGTCATTAGCAGTACCGGTACATGTTCTATGTATGTGCGCCTTATGGTCGTTACGTAATCGTGCAACTAACAAGCAAGAATGTACACACACAATAACACTGTGTCGTCTGTTCACTATAACTATGCATTCGTAATTTCTGTTTAAATAAGTTCTCTTGGTTCTTGACTGAATGTTTAACTTCAAACATTGTTGCATGTTAACAGTTTCTAAGTCTGAGAAAGCATACTAGTAACGTGTAGTGATTAGTTGTATGGCAAAGACAAAGTTAAAAAGCAGAATATCTCTCAATAAACGGTTTTACATGCGAAATGTGGTGCAATCCATTACTCTTCCTAGTACGCAGAGTTTCAACTTCAACGCAATTATCATGTGGTATACGTCGGATTCTGTGAGGTCCATTGTAAATCAGAAAGAATTTGTGACTCAAGTGTTTCTTCTTATGTGACAATGAATGATCTTTAATGAGAACTTTCTGACCAATATATAATTTCTTTGCATTTGCTTTACCGTGTAGTTTTCTCCTTTTGTCTGCTGCAGAATTTATATTTTTAATAGCCAAATCAATTATGTCTTTGTGTCGAAGTTTACGTGTATTCGGAAAAGGTACAAGCTCTCTAATTCTGTTCGGTGGTTCTTCATTCTTCAGTAGAAGGATAGTTGGTAAAGCAGTGGAGTCATGAGGCATTTCATTCAGCACGTTTTGAAATAAGTGTAAATATCTGTCCCAATGCTGATGCTTTCTGTGACAATAAAGTCTGCAAAGCTTATTGATTTCTTCCATAATCCGGTCAGACGGGTTACAATGTGGTGAGTACAATGAAATAAAAACAGGTTTGATTTTATGATTCCGGAGCATACGTGACCAAACAGCAGATCTGAATTGCGGTCCGTTATCTGAAATGACTTTACTAACGTGTCCAACTTCACGTAAGAAATTATTAACAAAGGCATTGGATACAAACCGTCCAGTGGCTTTACGTAACGGAGTGAAAGAAACAAATTTTGAAGTTCAACAGCGACTATAACGTACGAAAATCTATTAGATGATCTGACAAGGGGTCCCAAGAGATCAACAGCAGCAAATTCTTTTAATTTAGAAGGAATGATAGGAAACAACGGAGCACGATGTGAGATAGTAGATGGTTTCGCCTTTTGACAAAGTTTACAAATAGGCAAGACTCTTCGATTTCTCTTTTCCATATTGTTAAAATAACAAGTCGTTCGAAGAATATGATAACATTTTCGTGGAACAAAATGTGCGTAGCTGAAATGAATGTACCAAATGATCTTATTAACAAAATCGTCTGTAATGAAAAGTACCCATAGCTTGTCATCAACAGTGCAGCGTTTGAAGAGTATGTTGTTTCTAACCAGATAATAATGCCGAATCTGTGTGTGTGTCTTTTCATGCCATTTGCTTTTGATGTCTTTCCAAATCGGATCTTTATCTTGTTCATGAGCAATGTCCTTTAAAGATGTGGTGATGAAGTTTTCAAAGGCGACTTTCTGAATGTAAAGAATACTGAAATTTTTCTCGAGGTTGCCTTCTGTGTTACCTTTTTCAAGCCCAGCCGCTGCGCGTGACAGTGCGTCCGCAACAATGTTCTCCTTGCCGGGAATGTAGACTATTGTGAAGTGAAATTCTTGCAGAAAAAATGCCCAACGTTTTAACCTGTCATGATTTAATTTTGAAGACATAAGAAATTGTAATGCACGATGATCACTGTATACTTTTACGTGCTTGCCAGAAAGAAAGAAACGGAATTTGTTAAATGCCCAAATGATAGCTAAAGCTTCTAATTCAGTAACGGAATAATTTTTTTCAGATTTTGTTAGCACTCGGCTAGCAAAAGCAATGGTTTTCTGAACAGTAGTGTCATTTTCTATGGCTTCTTGAAATAAATGGGCACCAAGACCGACTTCAGAAGAATCCGTGCCAAGGCAGAAATCTTGTGACAGATGTGGATGAGCTAGTATTGGCGCGTTATGTAGCGATTCTTTCAAAAAATTGAATTCCAACTGTGCTTGTTCGTCCCAGTTCCAAATAGTATTTTTTCCAGTGAGAGAACAAAGTTTTGGTGTAACTAGAATTTGCATATTCAGAGCACGACGGTAAAAATTTACGAGACCTAGAAAACTGCGGACTTGTTTTTTTGTGGATGGAACTGGAATGGCTTTGATTGCTTCTAACTTTTCAGGATCCGGCTGAATGCCTTCAGAAGAAATAATACGTCCCAAAAACCTCACCTTTGACCTACCGAATTCAGACTTTTCCAAGTTAACTGTAATTCCAGATTCTGCAAAAATACGTAACAAACTGTTGAGGATGCGATTATGTTGTTCCCATGAGGCTTCTGCTGTTAGAATATCATCCACATACAAGGTGATGTGACGTTTTAAGAAATCAGGTAATATGGAATTTAGTCCGTGAATGAATGCTGCCGAAGAAATGTTCAAACCCAAAGGAAGTTTCCGAACTTGATAACAAACGCCGAAATAAAGAAAAGCTGTGTATTTTCTACATTCTGGATGAAGTTCGATCTGATAAAAGCTGGATCTGAGATCAATAGAAGACAACACTTTTACACCATTAAAATTTTGAAGAAGTTCTTCCAACGTTTGTGGCCTGTCTGTTTCAGGAATAATGATAGTATTGATTTGTCTCGAATCTAAGACAAGTTTGATCGATCCATTTTTCTTCTCAACAACATGTAATGGATTGTTGTATGAGCTTACTGCAGGCTCAATAATGCCCTCGTCAAGCATAGACTGCATTTCTGTTCTAACACGGTCCCTATAATGTGCTGGAATTACGTATGGTCTAACACAAAATTTAGTATGCTCACGAACACGAAATTGGTATTGAAATCCCTTGATTATTCCTGTTTTGTGAGTAAAAACTGTGGAATGTACTTGTAAAATCTCAAAAAGGTCCTGCCTATCAGTGTCATTACAATTCTCAATTATTAGGAATTCCTTCTGAATTAACTCATTAGTTTCAAATATATCGTCGATATCATCCCTGTCAGTACCTGCAGAGTGACTGTTAGTGTCTAGTTCCGTAGAAAATTCCGAACTATTGTCTAACAGAAGGTAAAGCCGATTAATTTCCTCATCATGGTTTGAGAGCCAATCTCCAAATTTCAAAGCTATTGACTTACCTTCTTTCTCTAAACTTATTTCAGCATCGTGAAAGTTTAAGATTGCTTTGTATTCATTCAAAAAGTCTACTCCCAATATAATTTCCGTCGACAATAATGGAACAACAAGAAAGTTCATAGAGAGGCTGTGGCTTTGACAAAAGAATTCTAAGTTGGTTTGTTGGCGTACATCTACACTTTTTTCAACGATTGCGCCGTGTAATTTAATCTAACGTAACGAAAGTGCGGGGCAATCGTTCGATTTGTTGCATTTGCTAAAGGCTGTTTCCCTAATTACTGAAATGGGACTGCCAGAGTCAAGTACTGCTGTAAATTTTATGTCATTTACTGTAATGTGAATCACAGGATATGCAATGTTGTTATGTTTTACGTCGTGTTCCTGGAGTAAGATGTCCCTAATGTCTTCCATTTTTACGTAATTACTAGCTACGGCAGCTGCGTCGTCAGTTTCATAAGTACGTTTCGTGGCTGCCAGCGGTATGAGTCATTGCCTGTTTTCTCTTTGTTGGTGCGCGTCGTTATTGGGATTTTGAGACCTAACTTCTACAAATTCACCTTGTCGAGAGGGCCCTGCCCTGTTTGAATCCCGCCAGTTCTGATGCAATTCAGGTCTGTCGTTACGATCATATCGTCTGTCGTCATGTCGGTAGATACCATAGTTTCTTTATTGTCAGTCACGTGGTGGAGAATTTCTCCCTGAATCGTACTGCACGCTGGACCGTTGCGTCTGAAGTTATTCTGTCTCCCTTGATAATAATTATTTTGGTTCCCATATTGTCTGTTTCTCTGATTGTCTCTGTGATAGTCATTACCACGGAGAGGTGATTTTTCCCTATAATTATTACTACTCTACCAACCGTTGTCATACAGATGGTGTCTGTTTTGGTCACGATTTACGTTGTAAGAATAGCCTTGTCATGTCCATTTATTATTTCTGTCATCGCGGAATTGTGACAGATGTGACCTGTAATTGTTGTGCTCCTGTTTTCGCGTTCCGCGATTGTCAGTGTCAATTTCCAATTATTGTAACAGTCCCTGAAAAGCTTCAATTTCGTCTTTGCAACGTCCTGCCAAAATAATGTGTCGTAAATGTTCATGTAATTTGATTAAGGAAATGTGGATGATTTCTGAGGGGCTGTATGGGTTTGACAGGTACTGATTCTTGTGCAACATATCTTCAAAATATTTCACAAGACTGGAAAATTCAGGTTGTTCGAAATGTTTCATCATTATGATGCTATGTTTTACTCGGTCCTGTGTAGCTTGAGACCAATATGCTGAGAGGAAGGCATGATAAAATTTTCCTTCACTGTGGCAATCGTGAATGACCGATCGCATTCTCACAGCTGGTTCATTCTCTAAATAGCCACACATAAATTCAAATCTGTGCTCTAATGACCAGTTGGGAGGAAAACAATGAGAGAATTGTGGATGAATGTCGTTGCCAGAATTCTTAAATATTTTGAATTTACATGTAGTAATGAACAGCTTATAGTCAAAATCATCGTGTCGGCGAGTCGCATGTCGGTCATTGTTACGTCGTTTCGGCGGTTCCATCTCAAAATTCGGTTTACCTTGCCAATTTCTTTCATAATTTCCGAAATGCGCTGTGTTATTATTTTGTGGCTGTTCCGTATTTCTATGTCCCTCTTCCCGTATTGGAGCGCGAGTGTCCTCTGAAATATGTAATTCTTGTATTACTTGTGCCAACTGATCTTGTACTTCCCGGATTTCTCTTTTGTGTTGCATATTAACTTGGTTCTGATTTTGTTTGAATTTCTTAATTTGTTCATACTCTTCTGTGTCAGTGAAGGTTACAGGTCTTGTGTCACTCAGATCATCATCCACCTTTGTAGATAAGTTAGTGAACTGATGTGAAAGTTCGGCTACTTTCTCTGATAATGAACTTATTTCCTCAGTGTGTTTTTCTGAACCAAGTTTCAGAGTGTCCATTTGTGTTGAAATCGTATCTACTGTGTCCTTTAAGTTTTCCTGAGTTTTTGCAAGTTGCATAACCGAATCGGTAGATGCAACTGAGTCAACTTTAGCTTGCAAGATGTCGTGATTTTCATGAACAATAGTTTGCAGTTCCTTTATGGCTGCTTCGTGATTCTGTAATGCACTTTCATGACGCGGAAAAATAGGTTGCAAATGCTCACAAATTTGTGTTTTTACGTCATTACAGACTTTTCGACATTTCGATTCGATTTATGTATCTCAGTAGTTAAATCTTCACGTGTTCGTTCAAGCGTGGTGTCTAACTTTTGAAGATTTTGTTCCATTGCGTCTAACTGTTGCTGTGTTTGTCTCTGGTGTTGTTCCATTGTGTCTAACTTTTGAAGATTTTGTTCCATTGCGTCTAACTGTTGCTGTTTTTGTCTCTGGTGTTGTTCCATTGTCTCTAACTTTTGAAGATTTTGTTCCATTGTGTCTAACTGTTGCTGTGTTTGTCTGTGATTTTGTTTCATTTGTTGCATTAATTGCAATAATAATGTATTAACGTCTGGAATCTGTTCCTCCATGCTTTTCGGCAGTGCATTAGCACCGGCAACATTCACATTTTGACGAGCAGAAAATGTGTCTTGACTTATCTGAGAAAACGGTGAAGACGCAAAACCTGAATCTACAGTATTTGCAAGATTGTGACCTGTCATTTCGGATTCCTGAGGCGAACTGTTGCCGACCGATCGATCAATAATGCTTCCCTGTTCACTAATTGTTTCACTGTCTACACCATTATTTGTAGCCCCCTCCATTTCCCTATGCACAATTACCAACTTACTAGTTTGAACATTAGTTAATTCGTTACACGGTGGCGCTAACACACTGCTTTCGTCTTCACTGTGATTTCTCAGTTTAGTTTGGAGCCTAATATTAAGTTTTTCACACGCCATTATTGTCACAATATTTCACACGACAACACAGAAAAGCACAATTTGAAGAGCAAAATAAGAAAACACGTTAACATAGCACTGTAAGTAATATCCAGTTCATTGCAAGCGCAGCTGCGAAGTACTTGGTGCAAATCTACGTGCATGCCACAACTGTTTTACTGTACAATAATGAAAAACTAGAACTACAAAGGAGATTTTCTCTACAACTACGTGCTAGCAATAAACAGTAGCTACACTAATTACACAAACTACAAGAAAAAAATCAGAAGATTCCAGTGAGGAACCCTCGGCTGAGGGTCGACATATGGAACGTCCCCTTAGAAAAATTATACATGACTGTGCTTAAACTGACACACAATATTTTTAGCGCAACACAATCTGACTTTCAATCATCCCTACAAAAGAATGGCCCTGACTAACATTAAACTATACCTTTCACAAACCACTTACCTCACAAAAATCTTCGTTACTCAAGCTACTGCAATACAGCGAGCGCCACTACTGCCAGCTAAATAAAAGATTCTAACTACTGATAGGCATAGTTAGCAAATGAAAGATTTTGATAGAGAACAAACAATGTATTTACCTTTATATTGTTCAAAAGTCATATTATATATATATATATATATATATATATATATATATATATATATATATATATACATATACATATATATATATATATATATATCAGTTCATGACATCTAGTCTGACAAATTTACTGTCTCTGTCCAGATCATCCGCTCTCAAAACTCCGCCATCTCACTCCCCACATCCACCACTGCTGGCGGCTCACCTCCAACTGCGCAACGCTACGCGCTGTTCACATCCAGCTGCCCAACACTACAATGGCAGACAACAATGCAAACTGGCCACAGACTGCACACAGCACAGCCAGTGATTTTTATACAGAGCGCTACGTGGAGTTACCAATAAAAAAAACTACACAGCCTACTTACAACTGGAATAAAAAATAAACTGGACACGTGTAAGTAGCACTTGCTATCTGAGGGTTCCGTGTACACTTAACTATATAGCTAGATGATAATAATTTCGCGTGGCTTATTGGTTTGGCGCAAGTCTTTCCATTGAAAGTCACTTCAGCAATCTGCATGTCTATAACATATTCCGGTTATCCAATTGTGGAAAGGGGACCTGCAGTTGCACGTAGAATCTGATCCACTTGTCGTTTCTGGCAATTCCTCGAAGGCTAAGTTAAAACAAACACAGGGAAGTCCGTAGCCCGATGGAGATTCAATCTCGCAAGTAAGAGGTTTCCAGGCATGCACTTTACCCCTAGGCAACTTTATTTTCTGGTCCGAAGTGTGGGTGGAAAGTTCGTCTATAGGTTTCGACCAGTGAGTTTGCGAGTACCAAAATACATGACATGTATGGCCGTGTAATTTGACTGCATCGACTTAGAGCCTTAAATTATGTACAGCGCCAAGTGACCGTGGACGTTAATATTTTACATAAATTTCTACCTGATACCTGTACCCACTCTGATAAAAAGCGGTCTTTGCGGAAGGCCGTAACTTCTGGTTGTATTGATTTAGAATCTTACAATTTTTCACACCTCCAAGGGACCGTAAACATTAGTATATGGCATAAATTTCAACTTGAAACCTTTATCCACTCATGAGAAAAAGGGATGTGAACAATCAGATGGACAGACAGACAGGCGGATAACTATGTGATGCTACGGGGTTCAGTTTTTACTGGTTGTGGTCAGAAACAGTAAAAAGACCTCGTAAATAGTCCCCACCTAGCCATATTTACAAGAGAGCGTATGATGTTAATGTAAAACGGCACGTTTAGCGTCAGTGTAGGTAAACGTACTTTGATCCGTGGAACATGAACCTGATTCACAGTACTTTCCTTTTCATCAACTGAAAATTGTCTTCACAAGGCTTTGTGTGTTTCTACTACAGTTGCCTTTGATTAGTCGAAATTAACTCTTTGAGCAATGTGTTGCCTTTGATTAGTCGAAATTAGCTCTTTGAGCAATGTGTTGCAGTCCGAATGTATATTCGTCACTCAGAAGCTGATTCTCGTCAAGTTCTACTCTATTTCATTTGGGAGACAGTATGGTTTTGTATGGTATCGGTGCGAGCTGATTCGGAATTTCAACAGTGATAAAGAAAATGGGCGAGATATTTTAAATTACTTGCCGTAGTGATTGTTAGGCGATTGTGCACATTATTTCAGAAGTACGTCCTAGATGTCTGCACAGTAAACCTGCGATCATTCTGCGTTTATACTTGCGATGATATCCCTCTGCGTAGTGAAGTGTAAGCTTATGAGTTGTTCACTTCTTGTTAAATAGAGTCTTATTATATGACCAAATATTATCTTGTTAATCCGCCGGGTTTTAGACTCAAAATTATCACCCTCTTCTGCATTATAAAATAGTTAGCACCTTGTTAGAAGTTGAGTAGTGAGAGCAATGATTCCGTCTACTCTTTGTGAGAATCTTATTGCTGCTTCGAGGAACCAAGTGGGCTTTGTAAATCAGCTGCGTTCTTTTGAGAATAGTATATGTCAACATTTACAACTTTTTTCTCTGAATTATTCGTCCAAACCTAGTCTTTACGTTTATTATCTTAACTTACCGCAGCTAGATTCTGCCAGGCCGCCTTATTGTGCACCACTGCCGCTCTATTAATGCTATGAGATGGGGCCAACATTTAGGTAATTCGTTACATTCTTCAATACTCCAGGCAATTAGGAAGGCAAAGGCAAAGGTCCCGAGTTCGAGTCTCGGTCGGGCACACAGTTTTAATCTGCCAGGAAGTTTCATATCAGCGCACACTCCGCTGCAGAGTGAAAATCTCATTCTGAATAAATACTCTGTTTCTTTGCGTGAAGTTATGTTTCATATACTGAGCGGTAAGTCGTTGTCTGCTGACTTCTGAATGCAATATGTAGCGACTTGACATATAGTTAGGTGTGCACTGTAATATTTTATAGCAATGGTGTAATGTTCTGGTTTGAGTACACATTGGAGAGTATCCTCTTTCTCACTACTTGGGCGGGGGGGGGGGGGGGGGGGGGTGTATAGAACAAAAGAAAACACAGTCTGCAATAAACTAGGAGAAGTTGAAAAAATCTGCCAAGTAGTTGCAAACAAAGGCTTATTGGAACACTTAATCTAGATTTCGACAGTTTAAAAATTCTCTTCTTGAGAAGAAACCTAGGTCAAGGGTTCCAAAGAATCTTTATTTACTGGTTGCCCGGTTTTTTTCAACATCTCCAAGTTTACTGTCACACAGTTCAAATGGTTCAAATGGCTCTGAGCACTATTGGACTTAACATCTGAGGTCATCAGTCCCCTAGAACTTAGAACTACTTAAGCCTAACTAACCTAAGGTCATCACACACATCCATGCCCGAGGCAGGATTCGAACCTGCGACCGTAGCGGTCGCTCTGTTCCAGACTGAAGCGCCTAGAACCGCTCAGCCTCACCTGCCGGCTATCACACAGTTGCTGAAGTTATAGCCATGTTCAAGATCTTACAACCTGTGGTTTTTGGGCAGTTTCTGGATGGAAAATTATTTGTTGTTTAACGCCTGAGCAGTTAGTTATGCGAAATTTACTCAAAGCAGGAGTCTGTGACTTAGAATGTTCCGTTAAATATTTGCGGTCAAGTAGTTTCCAATTTGTTTTTTGAGGTGTACAGATTCATATATTAGTTCTAGCCTTAATAGTTCAAGGCTTTACTTAACTGTTCATGGTAGGAGCTTAGCTTTTAATACACACACATACACACACACACACACACACACACACACACACACACACAAACACACACACACACACACATTAAAACAGGGAGGGGGTCGTGGATTACCAGTAACAGCATTTGTCTTTTCTTCTATTACATGCGGTAGAGCAGTCTGTTTCAGATTGGGCCCACAATAGAAGTTCGGTTATTTTCATACAAATACCAGGCGAAATGTAGTGGGGAAGAGTGGTTCCCAATTTAAACTATACCTGCATTTGTTTTACAACCAACGGAAATTTCCTAAACCGTGGTCAAAACCGGATGATGGCATCTTATTTACATTTAGGATGTGGTACCGCGGAATATTGTAACAGTTTCTGATGAAACCAACGTTTCGACCACGGTTACAGTGGCCTTATTCTGGATCTGTTGGTGTATTTTGTTGTCCAGAATCGATTATGTTTTGTCATGACTGCGCTACTGCGGATGAAATCAAATCACAGTACCATTTGTACAAGTTGTACCATTCTTACCGCACTATAGTGGCAAGATCAGGTAACGATGACGGCGGTGGATAGCGATCAGGCACCCTTTTCTCCAAAATACACTACACAGGCCAAATAAAATTGAGATCTAGTAACTGGTGTGGTGGGAGGAATGGGAAATTTTACTGTCGTAGGTTTGCCATAGGGGAGGGAGTGGAGATCTGTTGTCTGTTGCCTCTTACAGTGTGTGCCATGACTGATGGTCGTCAGTCAATAGTGTGTGGATTCTTTGTTTTCCTCAGGCCGCGCAGCGGCAGTTCCTCGTCGGTAACGCTCTCGTTTCGTTTCGTTAGTGCGGCATGTTGGCCTCTGATGGCTGGCAGCTACGATGGTGCTGGCCTGAGTCCATCCTCTCTATTAATGTTGTTCGTATGTTTTAATATTTCAGTGCCCTCTCTGATCTTGAGTTTTTTTTATCCCTGGCTGCTTGCCAAGTACGCAAGTTTCGTTGAATTTTATTTTCTTGCGGCAGCCTTTCTGGTGGTAGGCCACTGCAGATTTACTGTGCTGCCCAAGTTGAATATTGTGCTCTTGCCCCTGTATACGCGTAGCCACAGCTCTGTCGGTTTCGCGGCTGTAGAGTTCTCCTCAATCGGAGTCAAGTTTGTAAACGCTTAGAGTGTACAGAGCACCTGTCTTACCCTTGGAGTAACTTGCCACATCCGGGATCTAGCGGGAGATGTAGAAAACGATCTGGACACCAACCAGGCGATGTTGTTTACCGTGTGGGTCACCTGCGTTCTTCGCATAAGGTAAGCGTACTTGCTGGCTGCAGTTTGTCGAAGTACTGCCTACGGGTGGCGGAGACAAATATGTAGTCACCAGAAATACGACACATTACCTTGCCTAACACGGTTATTCACAATGAATAAATACCGGTCCCGTACGGTTTTCAATGGAGTCTTATACCATTCTTTCCGAAAAATATTGTAAATTACAAGTAAAGATGACGGATGGAAATGCCATGTGGCCAGCGCTTCCCGTCGGGAGACCGTTCGCCTGGTGCAAGTCTCTCGAGCTGACGCCACTTCGGCGACTTGCGTGTCGACGATGGGAATGAAATGCTGATGATAAGGACAACACAACACCCAGTCCCTGAGTGGAGAAAATCTCCGATACAGCCGGAATCGAACCCGGGCCGTTAGGTATAACATTCCGTCGCTCTGACCACTCAGCTACCAGGGGCGGACAGATGATGGATAACGATCACCCAGTCTTTTCCCCAAAGCACACCACAAAGGCTAAATAATACTGAGATATGGTAACTGTCGTGGCCAGGGGATGTCCGACAATTGATATTCCCGCTCAGAAAACTAGTTACGGACTATGAGAGCTGTGTGAACAGGAGCCCTGCCTTCTTGGAACACAGCATCGCCACTGGTGAACAATCATTGTATCACGGGATGGACCAGATCTGTGAAAATCGTCACATGATCGTTACCTGTGATGCGACTTTCCATAGTAACTGCGGGGCCCATGGAATACCACGACATGCTTGCCTAAATCATCACCGAGAGCCAGCCACATTTCACTACTGGGACGTAAACTCGCCCAGAAGTTGAAAACAATGTGCAACAAAACTCATCCTATGTATTGTCGTTCCTCCATTGCACCATTATCTTGGTTGCCACACTGGACTCGCATTCGAGAGGACCACAGTTCAAACCCTCCTCCGGCCACCTTGATATAGGTTTTCCGTGATTTTCCTAAAACGCTTCAGTTAAATCCCGGGATGATTCCTTCGAAAGAACATGGTCGATTTTCTCCCCCATCCATTCCCTAATCCGCGCTTGTGCTCCGTCTTCGATGACCTTGTTGTCGACGGGACGTTAAACCCCAATCGCTTCCTCCTCCTCCTCCTACCATTGTCCTGGATATAAGACCTCGGCAAAATTTTCCTGTTACGGCCGTTTGCATCACTGCTGACAGGTTTTGTAATCCCAACTCGCCCTGAAATTCCTTGCTTACAGACCTGTCATCCTATTGTTTTGGTGATGATACGGTCTGCGAGTGCAACATCGGATTGTTTCAATGTTTTTAGAACTGTCATCGTCTTAGGATCGTCACAATCCTCTTGAATCTGGGTCTGCCACTAGCACTTAAGACACACTACCGTCCGTGTTGTGACTAAGCAGATGATGGTTCTTCTGCTATCCCTTTATGAGGTATAACTCTTGGATATTGTGCCTCTTGAAACACCAAACGCTTCGGATTCCTAGATTACAGAATCAACCAAAAAATTTCCCACGTTCCAAGTCACTTGGCTCCACCAACTAAAATAACACCGTCCGAACACGCCTCGGAAGGCGCAAGGGTACTGAGTGACCACCATCTCATCCTCAGCCGATAGGTGGCACTGGATGCAGAGAACGAGGGGCTTGCGGTCAGCACACAGCTCTCACGCCCGTTGAAAGTTTTCGTGACCGGACTTAGCTCCATAAGCGCCAGCAACTTTCCCAAATTCGATGTCATTTAGCTCCGACGTAATGCACTCACAACTACCCAGAACACAGTTCTGATCGCGACTGCCACTTGTAAGTTATTCAGATCGGTTTGACGGAGGAGATAGAGAAGATCCAAAGAAGAGCGGCGCGTTTCGTCACAGGGTTATTTGGTAACCGTGATAGCATTACGGAGATGTTTAATAAACTCAAGTGGCAGACTCTGCAAGAGAGGCGCTCTGCATCGCGGTGTAGCTTGCTCGCCAGGTTTCGAGAGGGTGCGTTTCTGGATGAGGTATCGAATATATTGCTTTCCCCTACTTATACCGCCCGAGGAGATCACGAATGTAAAATTAGAGAGATTAGAGCGCGCACGGAGGCTTTCAGACAGTCGTTCTTCCCGCGAACCATACGCGACTGGAACAGGAATGGGAGGTAATTACAGTGGCACGTAAAGTGCCCTCCGCCACACACCGTTGGGTGGCTTGCGGAGTGTAAATGTAGATGTAGATGTACATAGTACCGTTAGCACTCGAATACAATAGCACAATCTGCAGGCTTAGCTAGCATCTGCATTGATTTTCAAGCATCCGTGCCTCGCAGTGTTTCTATTTTTCTGACCAACCCATGTATCTTGAATCCTTTCATTCGATTCCAGGGCTTGTGGATCGATGTGGAATGCAACCAGTGGCCAAGAACGTTGTTCGCAGCCTTATAAGCCCAGATACAGCCCGCTCGGTTAGTCGTGCGGTCTAACGCACTGCCTTCCGGGTGAGAAGGCGTATCGGTCCCCGGCACGAATCCGCCCGGCGGATTAGTGTCGAAGTCCGGTGTGCCGACCAGTCTGTGGATGGTTTTTAAGGCGGTTTTCCATCTGCCTCGGCGAATGCGGGCTGGTTCCCCTTATTCCGTTTCAGTTACACTGTGCCGTCGATTGCTGTGCTAACACTGTCTCCACACCGTAATTACTTTACCACGCAAACATTGGGGTTGTACTCGTCTGGTGTGAGACGTTCCCGGTGCTAACCCTGGGTTTGGTGTGGGGCGGCGTTGGGGTCAGGAAGCATCTCCGTCGTTCCTAGGTTCCCAGTTCAATACAATACAGAGACCAGATGTTTTGTTGCGAGCATCACTTGGGGCATATAGTTCTACGCCTAGGACTGGAAATTCCCTATACTTCTCTACTTAGAGGGTGAACTGGACCTTGTCGTGCATTTTTTTAAATATTTGTGAAGCCTTTGTGGTTCCGTGTCATCAAATTGTCATATAGCGAACATGTCGTGCAGGTGTCTGAACCAGCAGCGTGGTCGAGAAGGAGCTGAACGAAGTGCCGTTGCTTCGAAGGCCTCCGTAAATATGTCGGCTAGGTACAGGGATAAGACAAGTTGACCTGGAGGGAGGTCACTGTAACTGCTCCCGAACGTTGGTTTCATCAGTAGCATGACGCGGTACTATACCCAGACGCTTTTTTTTTTTCATAAATCAGTCCCAACTTCTAAGAACAGAAATGTTAAGGCTTTCGTGGCCACTTGTTGACAAACTGCCTATTGGCTTCTGTCTCGGGTTCTTCAGCCGAAGTTCATCTAATGATTTTACTGACGTTTCGCCAGCACGAGTGGCTGGCATTGTCAAAGCTTCATCATCGATTGCCGGTGGTGAACTGGAGCCGAGCTCGCGGCCGCTGACTTTATGTACCCGGCGCGCCAACGTACGAGGGCTTCTCCGCGGTCATTCCGGTGCGGTTCTCCTCTTGCTACCTGCGGCGGTCGTTCGCTGCAGTACGGGAAGCCAGGATCCGATTACCTTAAGGCTTTCCTCTTTCTTGTTGAAGCTGTTCGTTTGTTTTTGTATTTCTACAGCTTCTCTGAACAAGCGAGTGTGATAGTGCTTCTCTACAGCTAGAACTTCCGTGTCAGCGAATTTTATTACGTGGTCGATCTCACGCAGTGCGTGCTCTGTCACGGTCGATTTCTCCACCTGCCCCAGCCTGCGATGTCGCTTATGTTCTTTGATCCTAGTGCTGATTGATCGTCCAGTCATTCCGACATAAACTTTTCCGCATGTGCGTGGTATACGGTATATTCTCGACATTGCAGGTAGGTCTCTTTTCTACTTTGCCGATCTAAGACACTCTTTGATCTTCCTTGTCGGTTTGAAAATCGTCTTTACGCCATGTCTGCGCAATATAGGGCCGATTCTGTCCGTCACTCTGGGAATGTATGCCAGAAAGGCCGTACTCGACTTTTCTATTTCTGACCCCTTACTTCGCAGAGTGTCTGGCTCTGTTACACTTCTAATACAGGGTGTTACAAAAAGTTACGGCCAAATTTTCAGGAAACATTCCTCACACACAAAGAAAGAAAATATCTTATGTGGACATGTGTCCGGAAACGCTTACTTTCCATGTTAGAGCTCATTTTATTACTTCTCTTCAAATCACATTAATCATAGAATGGAAACACACAGCAACAGAACGTACCAGCGTGACTTCGAACACTTTGTTAAAGGAAATGTTCAAAATGTCTTCCGTTAGCGAGGATACATGCATCCACCCTCAGTCGCATGGAATCCCTGATGCACTGATGCAGCCCTGGAGAATGGCGTATTGTATCACAGCCGTCCACAATACGAGCACGAAGAGTCTCTACATTTGGTACCGGGGTTGCGTAGACAAGAGCTTTCAAATGCCCCCATAAATGAAAGTCAAGGGGGTTGAGGTCAGCAGAGCGTGGAGGCCATGGAATTGGTCCGCCTCTACCAATCCATCGGTCACCGAATCTGTTGTTGAGAAGCGTACGAGCACTTCGACTGAAATGTGCAGGAGCTCCATCGTGCATGAACCACATGTTTTGTCGTACTTGTAAAGGCACATGTTCTAGCAGCACAGGTAGAGTATCCCGTATGAAATCATGAAACGTGCTCCATTGAGCGTAGGTGGAAGAACATACTGACGAAACTAAATGAGCTCTAACATGGAAAGTAAGCGTTTCCGGACACATGTCCACTTAACATCTTTTCTTTATTTGTGTGTGAGAAATGTTTCCTGAGAGTTTGGCCGGACCTTTTTGTGACACCCTGTATAATTTGTGGAGTAACCCATTGGTCCTCAGAACGCTTTCCAGGTGTTGTATTTCGCGCCTGACGTGCTGTGGCTCACATATTCGTCCTGCTCCTGTTACGAGCGTATTAATCAAGCCTTTTTTCTGGCTCGGGTGGTGGTTTGATAGTTTGTGCGTCGGTTTTCTATACACGCTGTGTCCCAGGTGTCGACATCACTTGTGACCAGCTCATCTAGAAATGGCGGTTTTTTGTTCTAAGAACAGGTTGAGCAGTTTGTCCTTTTCAGCCAAGATCCAGCAGGATAGGAGTGAAGCTGAGGGAGCCCAACCGGGAATATCTGACATGAGCAGATATGTGTTTAAATGGAATATGACAGCGACTATGAGCTATAGGGAATATACATTAGCAAGCTGGTTTAATACGATTACTTCGTTACCATTGCTTGTTTAGGCAATAAATTACCTTAACCTGTTGATCCAGCTATAGCCGAAAATATTCACGCGGCACGATACCGATCTACGATACGCTTATCGTTTTGAACCCGGGTGACTTAAAGGGAAATGACTAATGAATGGCGTTACTCGCCGGCCTTCGCGCCAGGCAGCTCACGGCCGCTAGCGGACTGGCCGCCGTGTTTGCTCTTTTACGGCGGCGCTCGACGGTCGCACGTGCTCGCGAAACAAGTGTCCACGTGGGCGGACGCGGGTAACAGCCAGCCGGGCCGGCAGCGCATTTGTCAGCCGTAAGCCGAGCTCCTTCGTGCTTCTCTTTCTGGCCGGCCCCGTGCACATTCTGCGCCCTGAATTATCCGGCTCCCCAAAAGGCAGGCCACAAATCACCGCCGTCACCTCTGCGGGCATACAGCTGCGGCCGGCGGTCACCTCCCGGTCGAGTACAGGCGTACTCGGCCGGCTAGTGCCCCGGCATTTCTACACTTTGCAGGTTTCGTATCCTTTCTGCTCGTAAAGCAGGAAGACACTACAGCAGACGAGTTGCTCCAAGCATTCGTTTCACGGCCTTAAACGGAGACAGTTACTCAGTTTCTAAACTGCCGGCAATTACTGTTTCAGAGCCATGAAGGCGGTAAGCAGCAAAGCTCGTAATGGCATGATGGGTACTACATGACTGGATATGCAGGTGATCAGCGTTTCAGTGCCTTTGCACGAAGCAGGTAGGACTAATGCTATCTACACTACTGGCCATTAAAATTGCTACACCGAGAAGAAATACACATTATAAACGGGTATTCATTCGACAAATATATTATACTAGAACTGACATGTGATTACATTTACACGCAGTTTGGGTGCATAGATCCTGAGAAGTCAGTACCCAGAACAACCATCTCTGACCCTAAAAACGGTCTTGATACGCCTGGGCATTAAGTCAAACACAGCTTGGATGGCGTGTACAGGTACAGCTGCCCACGCAGCTTCAACATGATACCACAGTTCAGCAAGAGTAGCGACTGTGGTATTGTGGCGAGGCACTTGCTCGGCCACCATTGACCAGACGTTTTCAGTGGGTGAGAGATCTGGAGAATCTGCTGGCCAGGGCAGCAGTCGAACATTTTCTGTATCCAGAAAGGCCCGTACACGACCTACAATAAGCGGTCGTGCATTATCTTGGTGAAATGTAGGGTTTCGCAGGGATCGAATGAAGAGTAGAGCCACGGGTCGTAACACATCGAAATGTAACGTCCACTGTTCAAAGTGCCGTCAATGCGAACAAGAGGTGACCGAGACGTGTAACCAATGGTAACCCATACCATCACGCTGGGTGATACGCCAGTATGGCGATGACCAATAACGCTTCATGGGTTAGCGACATGCACATATACAGATGGTGGCTGTATCGCGTATACGCGGTATAAAATGGCAGTCTTTTGGCATTTAGAACCAGGTGATTCATCAGGAAAGTTTTCCAACGTTATTATGGCGGCAAGAATGAAATTAACAGAAGGAATGCAAGTTGGAGCTAGACGCATGGGACATTCCATTTCGGAAATCGCTAGGAAATTCAATATTCCGTGATCGACATTGTCAAGAGTGAGCCGAGAATACCAGATTTACGAACAACACAGTGGACGACTGGCTTCACTTAACGACCGAGAGCAGCAGCGTTTGCGTGGAGTTGTTTGTAGTAACAGAAAACCAACGTTGCATGAAATAACCGTAGAAATCAGTGTGGATCGTGCAATGAACGTATCCGTTAGGACATTGCTGCTAAATTTGGCGTTAATGGACTATGGCTGCAGATGACCTACGCGAGTACCGTAGCTAATAGCACGACATCGCCTGCAGCACTTCTGCTGGGCTCGTTACTTGTTAACAATGTTGAGCAGCGGGTGATGAGTTCCTTAACAACATTTCGACAAATTATGTCATCTGAATTCACCATTTTGACCACGGACACAAGAAAGCATCTATGGGGTTCCACCACAAAGGATCACCGACGCAAAATAAAGTTCGGGAGCATGTCATCAGTATGGAATTAATGCAGTCAGCTTTCTGGCATGTTCTAGGTGTGATGCATTTGGAATTTATTCCTAAAGGAACTAATACACTACTGGCCATTAAAATTGCTACACCACGAAGCTGATGTGCTACAGACGCGAAATTTAACCAGCAAGAAGAAGATGCTGTGATATGCAAATGATTAGTTTTTCAGAGCATTCACACAAGGTTGGTGCCGGTGGCGCCACCTACAACGTGCTGACATGGGGAAAGTTTCCAATCGCTTTCTCATACACAAACGGCAGTTGACCGGCGTTGCCTGGTGAAATGTTGTTGTGATGCCTCGTGAAAGGAGGAGAATAGCGTGCCATCACGTTTCCGACTTTGATAAAAGTCGGATTGTAGCCTATCGCGATTGCGGTTTATCGTATCGCGACATTGTTGCTCGCGTTCGTCGAGATCCAACGACTGTTACAGAATATGGAGTCGGTGGG
Source organism: Schistocerca piceifrons (assembly GCF_021461385.2). Lineage (NCBI taxonomy): Eukaryota > Metazoa > Arthropoda > Insecta > Orthoptera > Acrididae > Schistocerca > Schistocerca piceifrons. Next base: position 93,920,875 of record NC_060141.1, read on the forward strand.
TTCAGGAGGGTAATACGGAACGCCGTGCTGGATCCCAACGGCCTCGTATCACTAGCAGTCGAGATGACAGGCATCTTATCCGCATGGCTGTAACGGATCGTGCAGCCACATCTCGATCCGTGAGTCAACAGATGGGAACGTTTGCAATACAACAACCATCAGCACGAACAGTTCGACGACGTTTGCAGCAGCATGGACTATCAGCTCGGAGACCATGGCTGCGGTTACCCTTGACGGTGCATCACAGACAGGAGCGCCTGCGATGGTGTACTCAACGGCGAACCTGGGTGCACGAATGGCATAACGTCATTTTTTCGGATGAATCCGGGTTCTGTTTACAGCATCATGACTGTCGCATCCGTGTTTGGCTACATCGCAGTGAATGCACATTGGAAGCGTGTATTCGTCATCCCCATACTGGCGTATCACCCGGCGTGATGGTATGGGGTGCCATTGGTTACACGTCTCGGTCAGCTCCTATTAGCATGGACGGCTTTTTGAACAGTGGACGTTACATTTCAGATGTGTTACGACCTGTGGCAGTACCCTTCATTCGATGCCTGCGAAACCCCACATATCAGCAGGATAATGCACGACCGCATGTTGCAGGTCCTGTACGGGCCTTTCTGGATCCAGAAAATGTTCGACTGCTGGCCTGGCCTGCACATCCTCCAGATGTCTCACCAATTGAAAACGTCTGGTCAATGGTGTCCGAGCAACTGGCTCGTCACTACTTGATGAACTGTGGTATCGTGTTGAAGCTGTATGGGCAGCTGTACCTGTACACGCCATCCAAGCTGTGTTTGACTCAATGGCCAGGCGTATCAAGGCCGTTATTAAGGCCAGAGGTGGTTGTTCTGGGTACTGATTTCTCAGGATCTATGCACCCAAATTGCGTGAAAATGTAATCACATATCAGTTCTAGTATAATATATTGGGCCGATGAATACCCGTTTATCATCTGCTTTTCTTCTTGGTGTAGCAATTTTAATGGCCAGTAGTGTACAAACTCTGCAGGGTGCTGTCAATCCCTCAGATAACTGACAGCATGAATTCGATGAAGTCGTCCACCCGTGGAGCGCCCTCTCCTTCAGCATGACAATGCTAGACCACACACCAGCGCTGCAACATCTGCAACAACCCGACGCCTTGGGTTGTCTGTCATCGATGACACTCCATAGAGTCCCGACCTGGCCCCGTCCGATTTTCACCTGTTTCCGAAACTTGAAGAAACATTCGAGGACTTCACTTTGACACTGATGAAGCTGTGTACATCTACATCTACATGGATACTCTGCAAACCACATCTAAGTGTCTGGCAGCTCACAGGCAATTCTCTATTATCCCAATCTCGTATAGCGTGCGGAGAGAACGAACATCTATACCTTTCCGTACGAGCAGAGTAAGCAGAGTTGAGGCTGTAACTCCGCAATAAACGTCAAACAGTTTACAGTGACGGTGTGAAAAAGACCTCTTGTTGGAAAAAATATGTTTGTCGCCAGGGTGACTATGTTGAGAACTAAGTATGTTAACATGAAGAATAAAGCTATAGAATGTTAATAATGTTTCTTTATTTAAAAAAGCTATAAGAGTTTCACATAAAAAGTCGGAGGCATCAATTTTTAGCATGCTCGCGTAGTACTGTATGTAGAATAGTACGAGATCGAAAGGAGTCTACTGTACTTGAGTATTACCAAGTCACATCTGAAATTTCCGGTCGGATGAAGTAGTTTAGGAAGTGTTTGGTTTGGCTTTAGGAGCAATGAGATTGGAGACATTCCGGGACCACCACTTGTTTGAACTAGTGTTCGTTGGTAGTACATAGTAATTACATTTTGTTAGTATTCTTTAAATTTTAAGTTAATATTTTCGAAAAATTTTACACGTTAGTCAGTTTTTTTGTTTTTGATGGTGCTGGAAAATTTTCATACTTTGTATAATAATTTCTTCGACCTGCTGTTGTAAACTAGACCGCAGGCCACTGGAATGTAGGAAATAAATAAAATAAATTACATGCTAAATTTATAATCTGTGTGTTATGCGAGTTTTTATTAATACAACAATTGCGTGTGCTCATTTTACAACCACAGTAACGGCCTTGCCGCAGTGCTAACAAAGGTTCCGTCAGATCACCGAAGTTAAGCGCTGTCGGGTTCGCAGGGTGCACTCAGCCCTTGTGAGGCAAATTGAGCAGTTACTTGATTAAGAAATAGCGTCTCCGCTCACGAGAACTGACAACGGCCGGGAGAGCGGTGTGCTGACTACACGGCCCCCCATATCCGCATCCAGTGACGCCTATAGGCTGAAAATGTCACAGCGGTCGGTCAGCACCGTTAGGGTCTTTCGAGGCCTGTACGGACGGAGTATAGCTTTAGTTTAGGTTCAGTAACTGCTATATTCACAGATATAAAACAACAATTACAATTCTTTCATGTTACATTTACAGTCATTGTATCATAGAAGTTTTTACTTTAGCATAACACAAGTTCCATTTTTACATTCAATAAGTTTCATTTCCATAGTACAGTATCAACTCTATTAGACTTACTGTTGATATGTTATGAGGGTTCTTCCATTTGAGCGTTTTATTACTCGTCAATATACCGCATTATAGCCAAATGAATATGTCTAGGAGCTGTGAACACACCTATAACGTATTAACTGTATCAATGTCTAGGCACAACATAATGCACTGGATTGGCACAGCTTATATGTTTTAGATAACAATTTCTAGTGAAGTGAAACGCACTATAGGTTAACTGCTCATTACATATACGACTGCCTGCAGCTGTTTCTCGGATCCATCCAAGTCCTTAATCAAAACGCGGACATTCCGTATCTGTATCGTAAATACTGACGTCACATCATCTGAGAACACAGATAAGGAATAGTCGTCGTCCAAAGCAAAGGTCAGGGGCGTCATCAACAGCGTGAATGATTTTGTTCTAAGTCAAACTGAGCTAAAGATCTTAATTTATTGCTGTTACTAGACACAACGTCGGAAGAAGGAAGGACAGTGACCGACAGAAGCATATCGTCATCTGCTTAGATATGAGAGTTGACTCACAGAGACTTACACTGATGAATCAAAACATTCTGTCCAAAAAGTAATGGGGAACCATTCTGGCAACGATATGGGTTACAAATGGGGAAATCTAGAGACATAAGTAACTACGTCAAATGGCAATACGTTATGGCTCCGCGCCTAGGAATGAGCAATTCGGAAACGGCTAAGCTGTTAGTTTGTGTGCTACTGTCGCGAGCATCTATGGAAAGTGACTGAAGAACGGTGAAACACCGAGTACGCGACATGATATTGGACGTGCACACATCATCGCAGAAAGTAAAGTTCGCAGACTTACTCGCTCTGTAAATCAGAATAGGCGGCAATCTGTGTCACAACTGACGATATACACTCATGCTCATAAATTAAGGATAATTGCACAATGTGGTGCCACACAACGTGGCACTACACATAACTGGCGCTAATAGCATAGGCACATAGGGAACACACACGACACAGATGTGTAAGTCCACTGTATTGGTGATAAGTTGAGAAAATCGTCCCGAAACACATGTGCTACAAAACGCCACTGTTTACTGCGCATGTATCCCGACATCAATACGGGATATGATCACCATGCACACGTATACGGGCCACACAACGGGTTGGCATACTCCGGATCAGGTGGGCGAGCAGCTGCTGGAGTATAGCCTCCCATTCTTGCACCAGTGCCTGTCGGAGCTCCTGAAGTTTCCTAGGGATTTGAAGACGTGCAGCGATAAGTCCTCGGCCGAGAGCATCCCAGACAGGTGGGGTTTAGGTCTGGAGAACAGGCAGGCCCCTCCATTCGCCTGACATCTTCTGTTTCAAGGTACTCCTCCACGATGGCAGCTCGGTGGGGCCGTGCGTTATTATCCGTCAGGAGGAAGGTGGGACCCACTGTACCACTGAAAACATGGACATACTGGTGCAAAATGACGTCCTGATACACCTGACCTGTTACAGTTCCTCTGTCAAAGACATGCAGGGGTGTACGTGTACAACTCATAATCCTACCCCACACAATCAAACCACGACCTCCACACAGGTCTCTTTCTAGGACATTAAGGGGTTGGTATCTGGTTCTTAGTTCACGCCAGAATCACTATTCAGACTATACCTGGACTCATCCGTGAACATAACCTGGAACCACTGTTCCAATGACCATGTACTGTGTTCTTGACACCAGGCTTTACGGGCTCTCCTGTGACCAGGGGTCAGTGGAATGCACCTTGCAGGTCTCCGGACGAATAAACCATGTCTGTTCAGTCGTCTGTAGACTGTGTGTCTGGAGACAACTGTTCTAATGGCTGCGGTAAGGTCCCGAGCAAGGCTACCTGCAGTTCTCCGTGGCCGTCTGCGGGCACTGATGGTGAGATACAGGTCTTCTTTTGGTGTTGTAGACTGTGGACGTCCCGTACAGTAGCGTTCGGACACGTTTCCTGTCTGCTGGAATCGTTGCCATAATCTTAAGATCACACTCTGTGGCACACGGAGGCCCCGTGCTACGACCTGCTGTGCTTGACAAGCCTCCAGTCGCCCTAATATTCTACCCCTCATAATGACATCAATGTGTGTTCTTTGAGCTATTTTCAACACACAGTCACCATTAGCACGTGTGAAAACGTCTGCACACTTACTTGCTGCACCGTACTCTGACATGCACCAACACACCTCTGCGTGTATGGACTACTGCCAGCGCCACCGTGCGACGACCGCAGGTCAAATGCACCCGCATGGTCATACCCCGAGGTGATTTAAACCCGAAAACCGCCCACTAGTTGTTTCACCTTGCATCAGCATTATCCTTAATTTATGAGCATGCCGGTCGGGGTGGCCGAGCGGTTCTAGGCGCTACAGTCTGGAACTGCGCAACCGCTACGGTCGCAGGTTCGAATCCTGCCTCGGGCATGGATGTGTGTGATGTCCTTAGGTTAGTTAGGTTTAAGTAGCTCTAAGTTCTCGGGGACTGATGACCTTAGAAGTTAAGTCCCATAGTGCTCAGAGCCATTTTTTTTTATGAGCATGAGTGTCGCGAGCATAATCGAATAGTGGCATCGCTCTTATTAAAATATCGAGCTGTTCGACGATTACTCTAACTGGATTCTTTGATCCCAACTACACAGCATAGCTTCTATCCAGCTGAGTACACGGAACGAATTGCTCAAAGACTTTATGCTGTGGTATCGACGTGTCCGCTGATTACTATCCTTGCCAGTTGTGTGGTGAAATTGCGCTGCAGCGTCACACATTTATCCACTGAGCGCAGAAGTTTACAGTTTGCACTTTCTGTCGATGCTTGTATGAATATCAATTCATCACCAATTCGCATAACACCTTCGTGGTGAGTGGTTCCTCTTTTTATTTTAAGTTTTTTTTTTTTTTTTTTTTTTTTTTAGGTCTGCTTCCATTCATAGGTTATCAGCATCTGGTACAAAGACCGACAGCTGAGACTATCTCGTGTGACTATGCGTGTGGCGATCACTTACTGGATATCCATCAAGCACAGTGAAGCACCTTCCAGAAGCGGCTGAAGGTGTTCCAACCGCGTAAGCTTATCAGTGGAAAACGTAGATTCAGGACTCACAGAGTTTGGAACAATTCTAAGGTAAAAATGGATGCCAGCCAACTATCTCGTTTGAAATATTCGTCACTACCGTTCGAAATCTCCACAGAACCATGTTGGTTTAAAGAAGAATGGAGGAAATGTTCAATAAAGAGCTGCCTAATACATCATGAGATCGTTTCACGCAATGTGACAGGGTTACAAATATGCTTCACAAAATGCGTTGGGGGCGTGGGAGTTACGAGAAAGTTTTTGGCATTTTGCAACGATTTATTAAATAAACCTCCGTGAAATCACGCTTCAAAATCATAACATATTACTTGCCTCAAAATACGTTTCGTCTAATGTTGATTAGTATAAAATAAGTGGAATTCGTCTTATGCAGAGGGATTCCCACTGTCTATGGGCCGGCCGCTGGTGGCCGAGCGGTTCTGGCGCTACAGTCCGGAACCGCGCGACCGCTACGGTCGCAGGTTCGAATCCTGCCTCGGGCATGGATGTGTGTGTTGTCCTTAGGTTAGTTAGGTTTAAGTCGTTCTAAGTTCTAGGGGACTTATTACCTCAGCAGATGAGTCCCATAGTGCTCAGAGCCATTTGAACCATTTGAACTGTCTATGGGTGGAAAAGGAAAGGGATTAAATGAATTTTGCGCAATGTCTGCCCTCTGCCACATGTACTCTGTGGTTGCTTGCATGACACAGATGTACAATTTGATGTCGGCAGCATATAGTTGTTGCTGAATTAGGTGTAATTCCATCCCTTTTCAAGCAAGTTGTTCGTAAGCAGTGTCATGAGCGAGTGTTCATTAAGCGTGATAAAGAAAGTTTGGTACAACCTCTGTCACAGACAGGTTTCCAGCATAACCATTGGTGAAACGCAATTTCCACTTCTAAGCAGACTATGACAGTGTACCGTCACAAGTCCTTCTTTTGCTTGCAATTAGAATTGCAGTAAAATCTGCGGGAGTGGCGTTTTGCTTTTCCAGCCGTCGTCGGTACATTGTAGTAGTAGAACTTTGTGAATACAGCGAAGAACGAATATCAACAAAAATAAAGCGAGAGAAATGGAATTTAATGGAATTAAATCAGGAGAAGCTGATGGAATGAGGTCAGTAAGCGAGACATTAAAATTATTAAATGATTTATGTTATTTGAGGAAAGAAATTGACGATCACCAAAGTAGAGAGGATATAAAGTGCTGACCGAAAATAGTAAGAAAAAGCGTTTTTAAAAAAGAGAAATTTGCTGACTTCGAATACAACTTTACACGTTAGGAAGTATTTTCTGAAGGTATTCGGATTGTAGCATTGAACGAAAGCGAAATGTGAATGATAAGCAGCTCAGAGTGGAGGAGAATAGAGGCTTTTAAACTGTGATTCTACAGCGGAATACAGAAGATTAGATGTGTAGGTCAGATAACAAATAAGAATGCACTAAATCAAATTGGGGAAAATGAAGATATTTATGGCGCAATCTGACTAAACGAATGGGTAGGTAAATAAGATACATCCTGAGACAACGAGGAATCATCAGTTTAGTAATGGAAGGAATGTGTGGCGGAAAAGTTTGGAGACATATCAAGCACAGTAAGCATGTTCAAATGCATATAGATTTCTGAAGAACATCATGATTTATCGCCAAGAGCTGCTGATAAGATTTATTTATTGGTCAACAAGTTTCTGTCCACAAGCCATCGTCAGGTTCATAGAAGCATTTACGGCGTCATGATAAGCTATATAAAATCAATGACGTCAGATAATAAAAGGCACGAATTCCTCTCTGTTATCAAATAATAATATAAATTACATCGTCAGTCATAACATTCGCCTGAGAGTCTCTCATTCATTGTAAATCTACACCGTGAGAGCACTCTGTGGCGCATTTTACGACTCACGGTTTACTTTACATTACTGTGTGGCAACATCGACGAATACATGGATTTTATTCCCTGACGCCACTGACTTCACATCGCCAAGTATGATGTTATAAATGCTTTTGCGAAGCTGATGATGGTCTGTGGAACGGAACTAGTTGTTCAATAAAGAAATTTTATGAGTAGCTCTTGGCGGTAAATCATGACGTTCTTCAAATGTTTAATAGCTGTGTATACCACCTTCCGAAAAAATAGGAGTTAAAGTAATTCTGAGATGAAGAGAGTTGTACAGGATAGAGTGTAAAGAGCGTAAAGAGCTTAAACCAATCTTCGAACTGAATCAGGGGTGTCGAACCCGTGCTGCTGGTGGTCCAAAGTAAGTACATACGTCAACAATAGTTTGGAATATGATAAAGTTTATTACAACAACTTCTTATAGTACACCCACTGAGATTTTTGCAATAGTTTATTCACAGAATAAACATAATTCCTTGCGAAAAGAAGGAAGATTTTGGTTAATTACAAAAAACTCATAAAAAAACAGCAGGCTCTCTCCTGAGCGTAGGTATTGAAAACAAAAACAGTGAAAACCTTTGATGGTTATTAATCTTTAGTAGTGGGGTATGAGGTCCCACTCCTCAATGGCAGCTTCAGTGGGGTTCAAAAGATTGTCAGGTAGATTCTAACGCTATGCAATGGCCACCTTCAACAGATCCTATGCACACTCAATCACAATTACGTCTGGGGACTGTGCTGGCCAATGTATTCGTTTGATGCTGCGCCTGTGAAGATACCGAGACTCTGCCAGAGTACGATGCAGTCTTTCATTGTCATCGACTAGGATGAAGTTGTCATCGTCTTTAGTTGCACCGACTTTACGTCTGTAGGGCCTTACGATCGTCTGTAGGGCCTCTCGGAGGACCAGTCAACTTGCCGTAGATGGTAACTAGAGGTTACACTTCCATCTGCAAATGGATGGGCTTCCTGGTGTCGTGCGCGGGATTAGCCGTGCGGTCTTAGGCGCTACAGTCATGGGCTGTGCGGCTGGTCCCGGCGGAGGTTCGAGTCCTCCCTCGGGCATGGGTGTGTGTGTTTGTCCTTAGTATACTTTAGGTTAAGTAGTGTGTAAGCTTAGGGACTGATGACCTTAGCAGTTAAGTCCCATAAGATTTAACACACATCGGAACATTTTTTTTCCTGGTGTCATCTAGCGCTTCTCCAAACCCTAAGATGTCTAGTGCGTGGCCGCAAACCAATCCTGCTCTCTTCAGCAAACATGACATTACTCCATTCGGCAATGGTCTATTGTTGATGTGCAGGAGCACAGGTCTTTCGATTGCGTCGATTCCGTGGTTCTGTACACAACATCTGATTGGAACGAGCACCTCCTTGAGGCAATCAACATCTACATACATACTCCGCAATCCACCATACGGTTCGTGGTGGATGGTACCTCGTACCACAACTAGTATCTTCTCTCCCTGTTCCACTCCCAAACAGAACGAGGGAAAAATGACTGCCTATATGCCTCTGTACGAGCCTTAATCTCTCTTATCTTATCTTTGTGGTCTTTCCGCGAAATGTAAGTTGGCGGCAGTAAAATTCTACCGCTGTCAGCCTCAAATGCTGGTTCTCTAAATTTCCTCAGTAGCGATTCACGGAAAGAACGCCTCCTTTCCTCTAGAGACTCCCACCCGAGTTACTGAAGCATTTCTGTAACACTCGCGTGATGATAAAACCTACCAGTAACAAATCTAGCAGCCCGCCTCTGAATTGCTTCTATGTCCTCCCACAATACGACCTGATAGGGATCCCAAACGCTCGAACAGTACTCAATAATAGGTCGTATTAGTGTTTTATAAGCGGTCTCCTTTACAGATGAACCACATCTTCCCAAAATTCTACCAATGAACCGAAGACGACTATCTGCCTTCCCCACAACTGCTATTACATGCCTGTCCCACTTCATATCGCTCTGCAATGTTACGCCCAAATATTTGATCGACGTGACTGTGTCAAGCGTTACACTACTAATGGAGTATTCAATCATTACAGGATTCTTTTTGCTATTCATCTGCATTAATTTACATTTATCTACATTTAGAGTTAGCTGCTATTCTTTACACCAATCATAAATCGTGTTCAAGTCATCTTGTATCCTCCTACAGTCACTCAACGACGACGTCTTCCCGTACACCACACCATCATCAGCAAACAGCCTCTACGGACTGTTCGGTCTGAGATACGAATTGTTATTGCCTAGGAGAAGTCATTTCCAATATTTGTGGCAGTTGATGTTGGGCGAGTGCGAGCCGACAGCTGGAGGAAACAGCTAGCACTAAGGTTGTCATACAAGAAAGAACACTGCGAGATCTATCGTTCGCATGTCCCGTCTCTCTGTACTTTCTCCACATCTTAGACACAGCGCTTTGAGTGACATGTAACCGATTGGTAACATCTTGCTGTGTATGACCTGATGAAGGTAAAGCCACTACTCTTACTCTTCCAAAGTGTGGTACGCCGCTAAGTGGCATGTCACAGCAGTGCTGACCACAGACTGAACGAAGTTGTTGTTGATGCTGGACTGCTTGCGGTGTGCCGCTGCGGCAGCGGTATGTTTACATGACTGGGAAACGGCCACAAAAAACTCGCCAGTAGTAAACACCGTCCATTATATGGGCTCTAACTGGATAATGCATGCAGTGCCTTGGTTACTGAGACCTCTAGTAACGCAGGCCACATTTGACGATAGTACTCTAAACTTCTGTTGACCAGAGTATCAAAGCAACCCAAGAGGTGAGCATGTCACACGATCGGTAACTAAAAAAGTTATTTTATGTTAAATTATGATAAACTGAATACTTTCAGTCTGAAAAAACCGCCGGGCAGGCCAGGGTGGCTGAGCGGTTCTAGGCGCTACAGTCTGGAACCGCGCGACAGCTACGGTCGCAGGTTCGAATCCTGTCTCGGGCATGAATGTGTGTGTTGTCCTTAGGTTAGTTAGGTTTAAGTAGTTCTAAGTTCTAGGCGACTGATGTCCTGAGAAGTGAAGTCCCATAGTGCGCGAGCCATTTGAACCATTTTTGAAAACCCCGCCACAAGATGCTGTCCTCTCATTGGCCAAGCGCGTTAATTTTTTTTTTTTTTAATTTTCTAAGCGCGGCACAGAAATGCTAATCTTGTTGCAGTGTGGCCCAAGTAAGCTAAATGTTAGACACCCCTGCTCTAGATAATATTGCTCTTGAAGGTGGTGAGTCGAACCTCGGTGTTTTGAGTGCTATCTCCCATACACTTTGTCAAAAGTTGGTTGCACTGTCTCACGTGCCTCCTTTTGTAAACAAGTCTCTGTTGTCATTGAATGACCGGATGTTTTCGCAATTCAGTATAGCCATCTTCATGCAGACACGCGGACGTAAGACAGCTAAGCTTGTCAAGAAACAAATCGCTGAAATGTTGAGTTCCACTTCACTGTTGATGCGGTTAGAGTACCGTGGTGCCTTTCAGCCTTAAAAGAAGGCGACAACACGTATGAACACTCGTGTTCAGAAGGTGGTATTGCTTTGTGGCAAAGTTCTCAGACGCTTGACAACCTTGTTTTCACAAACATTGACACAAATTTGTGTGTTTGGGAAACAGCTTGTGTTGAAACATTACACTGCTAATGCCGTGTGACGTCTAGAGGTGGCGAAAGGAGCCGACGGTGGCCGCCACATCTGCCCTTGCGAGCCGCGAGCGGTCCTGTCCTGCTGCCATTCCATTGCGTCAGCGCGGCGCTGCGAACAGAAGAACGCCGCCGGACTCTGTAATTTGGACGGCGTGCAGCGGGCAGTGTTTGCGCGCCCACCGACAAAGGCTATGCAAATGGCGCCTAATGGACGCGCTGCGCGAGATGCGTGAACCACGAGACTCTGCCGTGCGTGCCGGCCACCTATTCGTCGCACTGGGTCTCGCCCCGGGCCGGTGCTGCCGACTACCTCGTGGGTACAGCGCCGCGGCCCACACCTTTATCAACGCCTCTGCTCCTCTGCTTTCAGCGTCACCCGAGTGACACACTGAAATCTGCTTTCGCAGGACAGAGCGGATCAGGTTGTGGAAAGGGGCCAAGGTCTATTTCTGTTAGTTATACAAGATCACACATAACTTTCTTCCTCAAACCAATGCACAGTTTTCTACATCTACATCTACATGATTACTCTGCAATTCACATTTAAGTGCTTGGCAGAGGGTTCATCGAACCACAATCATACTATCTCTCTACCATTCCACTCCCGAACAGCGCGCGGGAAAAACGAATACCTAAACCTTTCTGTTCGAGCTCTGATTTCTATTATTTTATTTTGACGATCATTCCTACCTACGTAGGTTGGGCTCAACAAAATATTTTCGCATTCGGAAGAGAAAGTTGGTGACTGAAATTTCGTAAATAGATCTCGCCGCGACGAAAAACGTCTTTGCTTTAATGACTTCCATCTCAACTCGCGTATCATATCTGCCCCACTCTCTCCCGTATTACGTGATAATACAAAACGAGCTGCCCTTTTTTGCACCCTTTCGATGTCCTCCGTCAATCCCACCTGGTAAGGATCCCACACCGCGCAGCAATATTCTAACAGAGGACGAACGAGTGTAGTGTAAGCTGTCTCTTTAGTGGTGTTGTTGCATCTTCCAAGTGTCCTGCCAATGAAACGCAACCTTTGGCTCGCTTTCCCCACAATATTATCTATGTGGTCTTTCCAACTGAAGTTGTTCGTAATTTTAACACCCAGGTACTTAGTTGAATTCACAGCCTTGAGAATTGTACTATTTATCGAGTAATCGAATTCCAACGGATTTCTTTTGGAACTCATGTGGATCACCTCACACTTTTCGTTATTTAGCGTCAACTGCCACACGTCCCACCATACAGCAATCTTTTCTAAATCGCTTTTCTCTTTAAAACAACAAAGGGCCCAAGCAATTACTCAATAATAATTAAAGACAACCTTAAGATAAACATTTACACAACATGGCTGAAGTCCGTTTCAAGAATTCAAAATAATTAAAGAGAAACCTTACAGACAAGGATTTACATATTAAAGTTACAGATTCCGAAACAAACGTGGCTGAAGGACTAAATACAGAGCAACGTGAATTTTAAAAGAAACATGGCTCAAGGCCTAATCTTAAAGTTGTTATAAAGTTCGACTGAAGACCATATACTAAACATAAAACAGATTGGATTGGATTGTTTGGGGGAAGAGACCAAACAGCGAGGTCATCGGTCTCGTCGGATTAGGGAAGGACGGGGAAGGAAGATGTCGGCCGTGCCCTTTCAAAGGAACTACCCAGCATTTGCCTGGAGCGAATTAGGGAAATCACGGAAAGCCTAAATCTGGATGGCCGGACGCGTAATTGAACCGTCGTCCTCCTGAATGCGAGTCCAGTGTGCGAACCAATGCACCACCTCGCTCGGTCATAAAACAGACAATATTTATATACGGCCGAAGGCCTGTCACAGTACTTACAAAATTACAAAAGGGGAAAACAGAAATTAAAACTATAAGAAGTGGTGTTCAGGAAATACTACAGAATCGGCCTGAGAAGGTCCCTTACGGGTCTAGTGAAGTGGGACAGGCAGCCAAGGCTTAAGGTCAGATAAGAGAAGGCGGCCCAACCTAGGGACGATTCATGACCGACCGACAATCTAATCGATTGCAACCGTCAGATCGAACTGCATAAATAACGTAAAATATCCTCGGATGACGAGTAAACCAAGATACCTATAACTTCAAACTCGGCCTCACCAAGACCAGGGTATCAAAAACCACTCAAAAGAAGTTTAAAAATACACAAAACGCAAGTCACAACTGTCAAACCACTACGCTAAGAAGGTTGCAGTTTCTGGGCAATAACACACACCACTAGCTACCACACGCGTCAACGGCTGAGGAAACAACAATCCACAAATAACGAACAAATCGTAACAGTCGAGTCTTAAGAACAGATAAGTAATTACTCAACTTGAGGATCCTGCCTCGGAGGAAAACAAGAGGTCGCTCACACAGCTAGCGCCTCCAAATGCAACAGCGCGTGCTCGCCGCCAAAAACCCCGGCCTGGGTTCGCGCTGTGGATACTGTGTCACTGCTCATTTCCATCGAACCAACAAGGTCCAACCACATCCCGACTCGGAAAATGGTGTTCGTCCTGAGGATTACGACGTCGTCGAGTGAGACGACGGCCGAACAAATGACCAAGGGCAGCCCACCTTCGCCAACAGACGTCCCGGCGAATACTAACGCCATACGGACCCGACTGTTGCTGGCTGCCAACTCTTCCCCGACTGATACTGGTGTCAGTGCTCAGAAGACCACATGTCGCCATCCGACGACCAGCCGACCGACCGACCAACGGCCTTCCGTCTGCGTCGACTACGGTCCTGTCGCGTACTTGCACCGTGCGGACCTGCCTGCTACTGACTGCCAACTCGTCCAACAGACGAGTAACGACGAACCCGACTCAGTCCACAATCCAAAAGCGACTGAGCCTCAGAGCCGACTGACTAACATGCGACTGTCTGCCTGCCGAGTCACTGCACCGACTCACTCCACCGACTCCGTCACACTGCCTCATTCCTGTCAAATCAGAACCCGGAAATACTCGCTGTCGCTCCACAGACAGTAACACGAACCTACTATCGATAACGCTGGAGCTACCACACACGGACAGCGAAGGTGAGCAAGAGTGGCGCCTAAAGACATTAAGGGGCGTAGGACGTCAAACGGGTCGACTTGGAGCAGGAGAGGCATCTCAGGACATTTTAATTTCCAGTGTCTATACTTTTACAAATAAATTCATAAAACTTTGTCAGCATCACCAGGAAGGATTCAGGATTCACATTCATTGCAGTGGAAGTTCGAAAACATAACAAAGAAAATTTTTTTTACGGGCGAAATTTCATCATTTTTTTCACTTACTAATGGCTCCGTTTGTTGCTAGAGGTACATTTTTCTTCGTAAGTCAGAGAGATTCTTCGATGAATTTTGCACAGCATACATACCATACTCACAGGTATATGAAACTCTAGAATTTATTTAATTTATGAAAAAACGAATGAACTGTTATATTTTAAACTTGATGTTTAGAAAAAACACTAATTTTATAGTTAATTACCTCAATTTTTACCACAGTTTTTAATAGATTTGGAAAATTCTAGAGTTTCATACACCTTTAAGTATGGTTTGCATGCTGTGCAAACTTCATCGAAGAATCTCTCATACTTATGAAGAAATGTGTACCTATAGCAACAAATGCTGCCATTAGTAAGTGAAAAAAATGATGAAATTTCACACGTAAAAAAATTACTTCGTTATGTTTTAGAACTTCCACTTCTATGTGTGTAAGTTCTGAATCCTCCCTGGTCAAGCTGACAAAGTTTTATGAATTTATTTGTAATAGTATAGACTGTGGAAATTGAAATGTCCTGTGGTGCCTCTCCTGGTCCAAGTCGGCCCGTTTGACGTCCTACCCGCCTTAACACAAAACTAAAAAAAAAGTATTCTCGCCGTTTCTGAAATGCAGGAAGGTCAGGTCACAATCGTGAGCCACGCACGGCTCACACACGTCCAACTGAAGGCTTCAACACAAACCAAGTGGTCAAATATCACAGTCCAACGTGACGATGTGCCGCGTTTGAAGGGCGAAATTTGCGGGTAGATGCGGTGTGTGGCGCGGATTTACTCTTGATAAAATCTGTTACGGACGGGCGTGCAGTGAAAACTGCAGAACATCGTGAGTTAACGTGGAGTCACGAACTATTTTATACTCCGGGCAACCACAGCTGTTGAAAGAGATGATGGCAGAAAGAATTGAGCTTACAGTTGGTAAAAAGGTTATTCATTAATTCATGGGTGGTTTCGCGGCTCAATGCAGGGAAAGGCAAAAGCGGCCCACACGAATGACAAAGAGAGACTGCTGTTACATTGATGCAGGTTAATTCTAAAGAATAGAGCACATTTTATTTACAAAAATGGTTCAAATGGCTCCGAGCACCATGGGACTTAACATCTATGGTCATCAGACCCCTAGAACTTAGAACTACTTAAACCTAACTAACCTAAGGACAGACAGCACACAACACCCAGTCATCACGAGGCTTTTATTTACCTTTCGGTCGCTATCGTACTGACTATATTCTCTGAATAGTAAATTCTAACTAGGAGCAATGGGTACACCTGAGAACTTTTAATGTTTTTCACCTGATGGTGTGGCCTAAGCCGAGAAAACGGTCGCGCCTTAACAAGCAACAGTTTTATCAGCTGTAAGCGAAATTCTTCCTAACAGCATGAACATGGAGAGATAACCGGTGCAAGACGTACTGTATTATTTCGGGAGTGAGGTGGTGATTAAGGTGATCAGATGCTGGTAGCAAGTGAAAAGCAAGGGGGAGGGCAGAGGGTTTTTGTCCTGTCGGGGAGAGAAAGTACACATAGAAGTAGTTTTGCAAAACTGGAGGAGGAAGTGTCGTAGAATGGGAATACCTGTAGACAAAATGTACTACATACTTAGTCTTCGACAGTGACCAGATCCTGACAGCGGTAGACAAAAACGATTCCCGTTACTTCATCAGGAAACTGTACAAAGAATAGTCAGTATGGGTTTTGACACTAAACATAAAAAAAGACGAAATGATGACCCAGAAAACTTGCATGTAGGATTCCTCGAAATGTCCATGCATTTAAATCCTTGGACGTCACTTTTTACACCAGATGGAGTAAGCGCACGAGACATGACATATGAAATTAGACAAGGAAAAAGAGTGATTTGACAGCTTAACTACTTGCTACGGTGTGACAAAAATTAGAAAGAAAAGTCTTGCTGTAGAAGCCAGTCGTAGAGAGTATCAGAAAATATGACGATGAAATATGGAGGTGAACCAAAACGGAGATAAATAAATTGATGTCCCTTGAGATGGGTTTTTGGCGAAGCAGCTGTCGCACGTCCAGACTGGAACACGTCACAAATGAAATAATACGGGCAATTCCAGGAGGAAAAGAAACTATTCTCGCTGCCATAGTTAGCGAAATATTGACTTGGTATGGCAACCTCCAACGAATGGCTGATAACCGATGGCCAAAAAGAATCTACGAATGGACACCACGAGAGCTAAGAAAACGTGTAAGACCACCTAGAAAATGGACGCAAGGTGTTAAAGATGCGATGAATTCAAGGGGCCTTTAGAAATAAGATTCAACAGATTGGAAACTCTGGAAGTTACGAAGCGGAAGATAACCGCATGGATAAAAATGCCGCGCACATAGAAGCATGAAAATATGTAAGAGTGTTGCAGCGTCGACTGTGCTGAGATATAACTGTTCAGAAAAAAATTTGATATGTTGCATCATTTCCAATATAGCTGGTATTGAAATTAGGCAATCAGACCGTTGCGCGCACAAATTCAACCGGGTCGTCGGAGTCGGTGTGATCAGACATGTTCTTTGTTTGGTTCCCTAAAACCGAACAAGAGATTAGTACAATAATTGGAAATGGGACGCTAGTAAGGATCGAACTAGAGGCGAAAGCCTAGCAGTCTCATACACTATCATCCATGATATGAGAACGACTAACTTTAATTGCATCTGGTGGGCCTCTTGAATCTGCGTGCACAGCGGCCGGATTGCCTAACTTCAATGCTAATTAACTCGCAAACGAAGCAACGTATCGATTTTTTTAAAATAATTATTTCTCAGCACGACATACAACTGCAGCTCCATTACAAATTTTTCTGTCTGTTTCTGATGACCCTGTATAAAAGTGGAATTACTACAGATCATAGCCTGAATTGTCCTCTTCACGACACTGCCATTGAAAGTACTCACGCTGTGTTTGTACACAAATGGTTCAAATGGCTCTGAGCACTATGGGACTTAACAGCTATGGTCATCAGTCCCCTAGAACTTAGAACTACTTAAACCTAACTAACCTAAGGACAGCACACAACACCCAGCCATCACGAGGCAGAGAAAATCCCTGACCCCGCCGGGAATCGAACCCGGGAACCCGGGTGTGGGAAGCGTGCGTTTGTACACATTCGCGCCATCTTTGAACACAGGCAACAAAACCAGTTCAGAATAATTCTGGGTTTATATTCTTGACCCATGATTTTAAAGCTGTTTTAACCTCATCCCTGAAGAAAGTGTAAATGGACAATGTAATGGACGTCAGCAATGTTCGGCGTTGGATGAAAAAGTTTGATAACGGAAAAACGGATATTACAGATAAATCGCCGACAACATCTACCACAAACGCCAACTTCAGAAGTTCCGATGAAGTGATTTTAGGGGGCAGACACGTTAGAGTTCACAACAGCTGTAACATAGTTCTTAAAATAACGCGTCAAGAGGCAAAATCCTGAATTCTCTCAACTGGTTTTTATGCTTAGGTTCAACGATGGCCCAAGTGTGTATGAAAGCATGGTTACTACTTTGAACGGTGGTGTTGACTTCTGAGGACAATTCAGGCTATGGTATGTACTAATTCCTTTGTTACATGTTCATTACTAACTTTTTATAATGCAGGAAATATTTCTTTTCGATCAACCCTCGTATAATCTTTCCTCTGCACAAGCAATTCGGACTTCATTGCCTGTTGGTAAGAGAAGTTCGTATCCCGTAATTTTGCTCATAGTGGATTGTACTGTATCTTGCAACGGATAATGTATCTCCTTCCATCCGTTGTTACTCAACACAATTATCCGAGCTAGGCGGTGCAGTGGTTGTCACGCTGGTCTCCAATTCTGGAGGCTGTCAGTTCTAATCCCTGTCTGGTCATCTAGATTTAGATGATGTAGGTGATTTTACTAAAGCGGTTAAGGAAACCTACGGGATGGTTCCTTTGAAAGGGCACAGCCAATTATGTAAACTCATCTGACCTTGTTCTCCATCTCCAATGATACTGATGTCAGTGGGGACGTTAAACTCTGTTCTTCCTTCTTTCAACACAATAAAAATTTATATTTAGCAGAGAATAACAAGTAAATGGAATTTATAAATGTGTTTAGCAGTGAGGAGATATCGTTACTGGCCTACCACATTGGATCCCAACCTGGGAGGAACTACCCCTCTGTGGGGTAAAAAGAAAATTTTCTGATGGTAAACAACAAAAGAGTTCAATTGAGTTTCGGTCATGCGTGAAGCAAACCTAAGCGTCTGCAAGCAGGTAACTGGAATTGGAGGCGTGTCAATGGGTTGCCTGCCTGCAGGCGCTTGGGTTATTTTGCAGTACAAATATGTGCTGTCTGTTCTTTGGGATATATCCGAAAGAACAGACACCATTTTGATCCTGCAGCCATTATCAATCAAGACAAAAAGCAGTTACGATATGTAGCTGCTAGTGGACATTGACGTACACCAATGGGGAAAATTGAAACTTTTGAGCCAGATCGGGATTTGAACCTGGGTAACCTGCTTACTAGGCGGGTGCTCTGGACACTTCTCGTTTTTCTTCTTTTCTTTTTAATTAGTAGAGGATCAAATCAATTTGAAAAGGAAACAACTCAAAATAAACCAAATACACCTATTTTGTGTTTATGATATCTTTCACAGGGCGCTCTTCACTAAGGAATTGAAACATATTCTCGAATAACTAACGAAAAAAAGACAGAGGAAAAAACACTCCGCTGGTGGGTGAGTATAAAGCGGGTTTTGCCTCTGGGCACGTCATCTCGTCGCACTAAAGGAGATAACCGTTTCGTCATGGTCACTGTATCCCTCTTCATCTTATTAAAAGTCAGCTTCTCCTATCTGGGATGTTCCAGCTGCCCGGAGGATCTCGTAACGCACCCCCCAGGAAATTAGAGAAATGTTGTTGATATTCCTGGTTGCACACAATCGCCGTATGTCGTTCATGCTGGTGGTTCCAGCACACTCTTCGCGCCGTCACGAAGCAGTTAAGGCACCGACTGGGCTCGTGGCCACGTCGCCACATTCGTCTTGGCTCGTGGCTAGTATGGCGTGTCCGGAAAAAGAACAATAGCACGGGCAGTGGCATGTTGACCTACACGGAAAAGGAAGGAAATCATTTTCTTCGCTAGATGCCACACTTCCGCAGAGTGGCCGCACGTAAGTCAGTGGGCGTCGTCTCTAACCTGATACTCCTTACATAATGGAGAGTTCAGCATGTTGATGTCATGCAGGCTAGATTCGGTGACTTGTTTGCCGTTAACTACCAAGTAAAAAGGGCCATCACAGAAGTTGGGAAGGAAAACATAGGTACAAAGAAGGTAGCTGCGAGGAAACCATGGGTAACAGAAGAAATACTTCAGTTGATTGATGAAAGGAGGAAGTACAAACATGTTCCGGGAAAATCAGTAATACAGAAATACAAGTCGCTGAGAAATGAAATAAATAGGAAGTGCAGGGAAGCTAAGACGAAATGGCTGCAGGAAAAATGTGAAGACATCGAAAAAGATATGATTGTCGGAAGGACAGACTCACCATACAGGAAAGTCAAAACAACCTTTGGTGACATTAAAAGCAACGGTGGTAACATTAAGAGTGCAACGGGAATTCCACTGTTAAATGCAGAGGAGAGAGCAGATAGGTGGAAAGAATACATTGAAAGCCTCTATGAGGGTGAAGATTTGTCTGATGTGATAGAAGAAGAAACAGGAGTCGATTTAGAAGAGATAGGGGATCCAGTATTAGAATCGGAATTTAGAAGAGCTTTGGAGGACTTACGGTCAAAAAAGGCAGAAAGGAAAGATAATATTCCATCAGAATTTCTAAAATCATTGGGGGAAGTGGCAACAAAACGACTATTCACGTTGGTGTGTAGAATATATGAGTCTGGCGACATACCATCTGACTTTCGGAAAAGCATCATCCACACAATTCCGAGGACGGCAAGAGCTGACAAGTGCGAGAATTATCGCACAATCAGCTTAACAGCTCATGCATCGAAGCTGCTTACAAGAATAATATATAGAAGAATGGAAAAGAAAATTGAGAATGCGCTAGGTGACGATCAGTTTGGCTTTAGGAAAAGTAAAAGGACGAGAGAGGAAATTCTGACGTTACGGCTAATAATGGAAGCAAGGCTAAAGAAAAATGAAGACACTTTCATAGGATTTGTCGACCTGGAAAAAGCGTTCGACAATATAAAATGGTGCAAGCTGTTCGAGATTCTGAAAAAAGTTGGGGTAAGCTACAGGGAGAGACGGGTCGTATACAATATGTACAACAACCAAGAGGGAATAATAAGAGTGGACGATCAAGAACGATGTGCTCGTATTAAGAAGGGTGTAAGACAAGGCTGTAGCCTTTCGCCCCTACTCTTCAATCTGTACATCGAGGAATAAATGATGGAAATAAAAGAAAAGTTCAGGAGTGGAGTTAAAATACAAGGTGAAAGGATATCAATGATACGATTCGCTGATGACATTGCTATCCTGAGTGAAAGTGAAGAAGAATTAAATGATCTGCTGAACGGAATGAACAGTCTAATGAGTACACAGTATGGTTTGAGAGTAAATCGGAGAAAGACGAAGGTAATGAGAAGTAGTAGAAATGAGAACAGCGAGAAACTTAACATCAGGATTGATGGTCACGAGGTCAGTGACGTTAAGGAATTCTGCTGCCTAGGCAGTAAAATAACCAGTGACGGACGGAGCAAGGAGGACATCAAAAGCAGACTCGCTATGGCAAAAAAGGCATTTCTGGCCAAGAGAAGTCTACTAATATCAAATACCGGCCTTAATTTGAGGAAGAAATTTCTGAGGATGTACGTCTGGAGTATAGCATTGTATGGTAGTGAAACATGGACTGTGGGAAAACCGGAACAGAAGAGAATCGAAGCATTTGAGATGTGGTGCTATAGACGAATGTTGAAAATTAGACGGACTGATAAGGTAAGGAATGAGGAGGTTCTACGCAGAATCGGAGAGGAAAGGAATATGTGGAAAACACTGATAAGGAGAAGGGACAGGATGATAGGACATCTGCTGAGACATGAGGGAATGACTTCCATGGTACTAGAGGGAGCTGTAGAGGGCAGAAACTGTAGAGGAAGACAGAGATTGGAATACGTCAAGCAAATAATTGAGGACGTAGGTTGCAAGTGCTACTCTGAGATGAAGAGGCTAGCACAGGAAAGGAATTCGTGGCGGGCCGTATCAAACCAATCAGTAGACTGATGACCAAACAACAACAACAACACCACGTTGTTCATGTTTCTGTATCAAGGGTGGCAAGGTGAATTGACTGCCATATCACCAACCAGTGGAGTGCTGTTCCTCCGCAAGGTTTGAGGGGCGGCTGCTCATGAGCTTTCGTTATATGCCGTGCGCTGTCGCCAGTCCGTTGGCCGTCACGTCTGTCATAACGTTGCTGTATCCAAGAAAAAAAATCTCTGATGCGATGAAATCGTTGGGAAATGTTCTTCACCATCATCTGTGCAATTCGAGAAGCTGGTACCAGTTCGTCTACCGAGAGTCTCGACAGTATCGGCTGTTATCTATTGCACGTTTAAACATAAAACTGCGATAAAATGCCACGGTACGATCGTGAACGTGCACGAGCCCGAGGCCTCCTGTGCCACTGGGTATGGTCATGAAATCGTATCAGAAGAGTAATCTCGCGCAGATGAAGTATGCAAATGCTGCGAGCGATCGACTTCGGAATCTCAAGAATCTGGGCGTAGTGTAGGATACGTGACGTCGAATAGGTATTTATGTAAGCGACCCGTTAAATCATGTCTAAGGCGCACAAGATGCTCGCTCTGACACCATTCCGGAAATCTCGGAGCAATCTCCTGAAGTAGACCGACGCTGTGCGTCGTAATCATTTTTGAACACGATCCCCAGATAGTTTATACTGTCCCGTATCTGGAAGGGTGACACGCAATCAGCAGGTAGCCCGGTACCAATATTAAGCCCGACTGATCTGTCTGCTTTCATAGGTCTCCCCCTAACGTCACTGTGTCTACTAATCCAACCAGCGTCGCATTTGTGTCGTTGCCAGTGCACGATTTGTAATAGGACGTCTGCATACCTATCGGACTGCAAAGTGTGTCCTGTATCGTAAGTACTGTCAGACGCTGGCGAAAGCCGCTGAGAAGTGGTTCAAGGGCCAGTGCATATGTGATGGTAGATAAGGGACATCCTTATCAGATTGATCTCGTAATCGTAAGGCGTCCTACCAATCGGCTATTAACAATTACTTTAGAGGTGGCTCTGTGTAATAAGCGCATTGCACGGCGATGTAGGGTGGCGGGAACTTTGTGTCAGCTCTTCCGCAATGTAGATATGTCTGACCCCGTCAAAGTCTCGATCGAAGTCGATGGATCTCAGAGCTCCACATAGTCGACAGGCTTTCGCCAAGTGCGCTCGAAGAGCGGTATTCACCGAGTGCTATAGCCGCCTAGAGATGTCTGGTCAAGTGAACCACGCGATGCAATATTCTTGTAAGAAGTACCGCCATCAGTCTAGTAAAAATATTAAAATTACAGCTGAATATTGTTAGCAGGCGTTAGGTTTAGACACTGGTATGATTAGCCCCTCTACAAAAGCAGGGGAAAATGATACATCGGGAGACACTGGTTCGCAGAAGATTTCGGTCCTAACAGGGTGCCATCAAAGGTTGAAAGGTCGGATAACACTCCAAGGATGTTCAGTTCAGCCCCGGCGACTTATTGGCGCCCCCTTGCCCATAGCCTCCAGTGGTATGGTCTCTGCCTCTTGATCGAGCGTCCCAAAGACCCTTTGAGTAACGTCTTGTGGGGCCGTCTTGTTATGTTCTTCTTCGGTGTATAATCGGATACGATGGTCAACGAAGGCATTTGCTACGTCATTTCGTGTCATCGTATGTGTACCATCCTGCGTATCAATGACATGTATTAGGGCTCTGTGGCACCGCTTATGTTAACCACACTGTGAATCGACGGGTGTCCACACGTGACTCGATCCAGTGTCCGCGCGCTGATCGCTGCTCCCTCCAGATAAGAGCGCAGAATAGCAATGTTTTTTTGCCTTGGCTCGTTGTACCACCACCTGTCGTCCAGGATACTTCCTGTAAAAAAGCGATATCTATATGTGCAGCATACAGCACATCCCTGAGTAAGGTTGTTTTTATCCGCGGTCGTATGGTATTAGTATCAATGGGCGAGATGCGGAACGCCTGTTGACATCCTACTTGTCGGACGTGCATGTTACGCGCACATTGTCCTTATTGGTATGCCCTCCCTCGATGGCGTCAGTGAGTAGGCTATCGTCAGTTATAAAGTGGGCTCTGTGGGGGGGTGTCGCCTCAACCGTGATTCCCGCGGTTGCAGGTGGTCGAATCTCCTCGCTATCAGCGGCCTATTTCTGTCAAGAATCCTCAACTGTTATGGTCAGGTATTTCTCTGCTGTGCAGAGTTCTGGGAATCTGCCTTAAAGGACTCGTTAATGTAGAGAAGGCCATCACATTCGGTGGTGTAAGATTGGTCGTCGTCGGAGACCCCAACACTGTCCACCGTGGCCTCGACATCATGTGCCCCTTCGCATTCATCGTTTCTCGTACGGAGAAAGCAGTCGTTCAATGGTGTGCGACGTCTTTTCTTCTTCCGCTTTTGTAACCTCCGTTTGCGCTCTCGTACATCCATCTCCATATCCGAAAGCTGTTTGGAAGCCCTGTCATCTTGAAAGTCTGGGACAAAAGTGGCCCGCAGTACCACCAGCCGGCCGATTTCCGTGTTCGTCCCCATTCCTGCGACATCGGACTTCTGTTGCAGCTGCCCAGCGGGAAGTTCCTCGCCTAATATCTTGGATTCATCGTGATCCACCTGTGTCGACTGTGCCATGGGATCATCCGTTGTTTGGTACTGCGGAACGTGCAGGAAGGCCTCCTTCCGGAACGTGGCAGCATAGGTAAGAGGCAGTGGATACTGTCGTGCGTGGGCGTACTGCTTCACCAGTCAGTACTTGAATTATTCTCCTTTGGGCGCACTCGGAGCGTAGGTTGCCCTCCTTCCCACAACAAGAGCAGTCTTGGGCTGCCCGTCGTAAATAATTAACGCTCTACAGCCATCAGTAAGAAGGTAGGACGAGACACGCCCTGTGAACTCGATCCGAAATTTGCTTGACACCATCAAAAAAGGGAATGTCGTAAAAGTGGTGGTCCATTTTTCGGAAACATGGCGAAGTACGAGCCCATATGGTTGCAAAGCATGACCACGACGTCTTCTGGAACCTCGAAGGGAAGTTCAAAGACCCTAATCGTGCCGGCCATCGTGGCCAAGCGGTTCTAGGCGCTTCAGTCTGGAACCGCGCGACCGCTACGGTCGCAGGATCGAATCCTGCCTCGGGTATGGATGTGTGTGACGTCCTTAGGTTAGTTAGGTTTAAGTAGTTCTAAGTTCTAGGGGACTGATGACCTCAGATGTTAAGTCCCATAGTGCTCAGAGCCATTTGAACCATTTTTTGATTATAGCAACTGCACGAACTTCCCTAGCACGCCCCCGGTCAGACCTATATTCTCAACTTACCCGTACACAATTGGTGAATTGCTCCTGCTCATTATGCTCATTACTCGCGGCGTTTCACCTATTCCGTAAGAATTCGAGCATCGTGTGCATCTGCACCGAAGGTATCAGTAGTCAATCTCGCCTTCATTGTATATGTGGTGTCTGTCATTTATGACATTTCCTTTGATGTAAATCAATGCCCACTAGCAGCTGGACGTAATTCTTTTGTATCTTGATTTCACAGGATGTCTCTGTACTGGTTCATTCCTAAAATTCTCAGTAAATGTGGGTAGGTGCCACCGCGGGGTTTGCTAAACTGGGCGTTCTTAGAGTGACCCTTTGCCGTTTTATTCACGCATGTGTAAATGTTGCAACCCCACGTGATCACGCCACAGGAGGACACAAAACGACTGAAAAAGCACGGTCAAATTTCGTCGAATGAGTTTGAACTGTCCCTAGTGGTTCTAACCAACATACGGAAACAGAAATTCCTGTCGCGCTGCACCCCAAACGGGTGCACACACGTTCAGTGGGCATGCAGCCCCACAGTATCTTTACAGAAGGGTTGAAGTGGCAGGAGTGTTGAAGGATTTAAAGGACGTCGTGCTGTTTCTCATCGCACTGCGAACTGACGCTCGCGGTAAGTGTCGGAATCAGCGTCGTGGTGAAGGGTTGGTTACATTGACGACATTTGTCCCACTCCTGAGGCCTTTTCGAGTAGATTCTGAGTGCAGGTGTGTCTGTAGTATTTTCTCAGCCACCCACAAGACAACCATATGATTTCAACGCTGGGCTTCTTGGTACCTCCGTCGCAGAGGTGTGAAAAGAAGGAGTGAATGTGGGTAAAGGGTTTTGTGACGACCTTCCCATTGTGTGACACGTCCACGGTGGTGGCTGGCAGAATTGTGTTACAGTTTGATACCAGTGAGACATCATTAAAAAAAATGATTCAAATGGCTCTGAGCACTATGGGACTTAACTTCTGTGGTCATCAGTCCCCTAGAACTTAGAACTACTTAAACCGAACTAACCTAAAGACATCACACACATCCATGCCCGAGGCAGGATTCGAACCTGCGACCGTAGCAGTCCCGCGGTTCCGGACTGCGCGCCTAGAACCACTAGACCACCGCGGCCGGCGAGACATCATTAACCAACCTTACAGGTCACATGATCTCACGAGCTCTGACCATTTTTTGCGTGTATCGATGCCTTGCTGTTTGTTGCGTCATCAAACTCTAGGATGAGGTCGCAGGGCGCCACGTTTTTTGCATTATGAAAGAGGAAAGATGTAGGCACCTTCAGCCAGATTTCAAATTTGCTCCGCAATGGGAGACCATTACAGGGTTTCCAAAAAGTGATCCTTTAATTCTGTTACGCAGTGTGTGTCAAAGGATCACGCAAGAGTATTACATCGATGATAGGAAGGCAATACTGAAAGGAGGTTAGGCGGTAGACAGTTTAGTTTTAGGAGAAGCAGAGACATTCCAGAAGCAATTTTACTAATGTGCTTATTAACAGAAGGTATATTTATGGAAAACAGAAAACACGTACGGCATTTGAAAATTTCGGAAAGGCTGTTGATACTGTGGAATCGAATACGATGTTATTTATTCTTAGGTATCGTGTATCAACTACAGAAATAGAAGCGTAATCCTGTCGCCTTATACGAAGCAGACTGGAGTAGTCAGTCAGCACTTGACGGGATAGTACAAGTCTCCGAAATGAGGAAAGGGATAATGCGTGATTGCTCAACGTCACTGCTGATATGTGATTTATGAATTGAAGAGGCAATGACGGAAATAAAGAACTGTCTTGGTGTGGAAGCTGTTTGTCATGGACAAAAAAACAAGGGCGATAAGTTTCGGTGATGACACAGCAGTGGCCATCGGGAACAGTTAACATTCAGGAACATGATCTCAACCCTCAAAAATAACTATGAAAACTATGTATGGAGTGGGAGTGAAACGTAAACAGTGATTAAACAAGAAAGAAAAATAATAGAAAACATTTCACAGTATGGTGTTACAGGAGACAAGTGACGTTGTCATGGATTCTTCGAATAAGGAATAAAGACGTCCTAAAAGTAGTAAATCGGAAAGAATTACTGGTACATAACATAATGAATCGAAGAAGGAGAATGGTTGGAGATATATATATATATATATATATATATATATATTAACGACATGAGCACTGCCTCAAAACAATATCTAAAGGGATGGTGGGAGGAACAAATCGTAGAGCCAGTCCTAGATACGAGTGCATAAGACAAATATTTAACGATACGAGACATGGCTGTTTTGCTGAAAAGAAAATCACTGCTGGTGATCGAGACAGAATAAAAAATTGCATTCAGTGAACCTTACGGTTAATTACGTAATCAGCTAACTGCAACAATGAAATGCGTCACGAGCCATGCATCACAATTTCAGAAAAGAACAGTATCTACAATTATAAAATAAAAAGTAACCATCATAATCACTGGCTCAATAAGTATTTTACGATCCAACCACAAAAGTCTTTCTTTATTGAGACAATAAAGTAAAAAATTTGATAAATAGTGAATCTCAACAGAAATCGTTTGTACAGGAGAGCTCCCTATATTTTGGAAACTCATGTTAATGGTCTTTCATGAGTACACAACCGCATTTTCGGTAAGGTAAAATTACATTTTTGGTAGGATAATGCAACATTAATTTCAATTATTGTTTACTTAGTAGTGAATGAGAAATTTGGTGGGAGTTCCTGTGGGATTCTAGAGTGCATTTTTTGCTGTTTGTTTTTTGGTTATTTGTTTTTAGATCATTGATGCTGCCCACCTCTAGTTCTCCCCTTTCAAACTCTGAGATAAAGAGTAGCACTTGCACACAGTATCCTCCACTATTTGTTGGGTAGATTCCAGTCCCTGATTTCCGTACAGTTTCTGCCCTATACGGTTCTCACTGCTAACGCTGAAGTTACATCCTGATGTCTTAGCACATGTTACATCACCCTGTACCTACTTTTAGTCAACGTGTTACTCATATGTCTTTCCTCTTTGACTTTGCACAGAAACATACTATTTCCCAATGTACTTACGTTTCAATATCATTCTTTTGCACCGAGTCCACCAAGTTTTAAACGTTTCGATTCTCTTCTTTTCTGAATTTCCCACACTTCCTTATTTCGTACTAGTAGACTTCTGTGGGCCACGAATGCCTTCTTTGCCTGTGTTAATTTGCTTTTGTCCCCTTTGCTTCGTCTGTAATGGGTTATTTGATTTCTAAGGTATCTGCATTACTTCGATTCGTCAGCTTCGTGATCCCCGGTTTTGACGTTATGTTTATCACTAATCTCAGTTTTGCCACTTTTAGTAACTATCGTCTTTCTTCGGTTTACTATCTGTATCAGTACATTTCTGTGTAGAGTAGACGGTTCCATGCTGTTCAGGGTCTGCTGTAATCCTTCTTTGCTTTCGCTGAGGCTGGCAATGTCATCAGCGAGCCTTGTGATCGATATCTTTTCAGACTACATTTAATCCCAGTCCTGAACATTTCTCCTATTTCCGTGATTACTATTTCGATATAGACAGCAATGGCGGGAAACTGCATGCTTCTCTTAAAAAAATTTTGTGCCATTACTTCTGGGTCTTCCATTCATGCCGGCCGCGGTGGTCTCGCGGTTCTAGGCGCTCAGTCCGGAGCCGCGTGACTGCTACGATCGCAGGTTCGAATCCTGCCTCGGGCATGGATGTGTGTGATGTCCTTAGGTTAGTTAGGTTCAAGTAGTTCTAAGTTCTAGGGGACTGATGACCACAGATGTTAAGTCGTCCCATAGTGCTCAGAGCCATTTGAATCATTTTCTTCCATTCATATTGTTTCTTCTTCGTTCCATGTAGCTTCCATCTATTTTTTCTGAGAATGTCGAAGATACTACTCCATTTTACGTTACCGATAACCTTTTTTAGGCCGACAAAACCTATGTAGGTGTTCTGATTTTCTAATTGAAACGTCGAAACGGTGAGATGCTTCTACACTCCTGGAAATGGAAAAAAGAACACATTGACACCGGTGTGTCAGACCCACCATACTTGCTCCGGACACTGCGAGAGGGCTGTACAAGCAATGATCACACGCACGGCACAGCGGACACACCAGGAACCGCGGTGTTGGCCGTCGAATGGCGCTAGCTGCGCAGCATTTGTGCACCGCCGCCGTCAGTGTCAGCCAGTTTGCCGTGGCATACGGAGCTCCATCGCAGTCTTTAACACTGGTAGCATGCCGCGACAGCGTGGACGTGAACCGTATGTGCAGTTGACGGACTTTGAGCGAGGGCGTATAGTGGGCATGCGGGAGGCCGGGTGGACGTACCGCCGAATTGCTCAACACGTGGGGCGTGAGGTCTCCACAGTACATCGATGTTGTCGCCAGTAGTCGGCGGAAGGTGCACGTGCCCGTCGACCTGGAACCGGACCGCGGCGACGCACGGGTGCACGCCAAGACCGTAGGACCCTACGCAGTGCCGTAGGGGACCGCACCGCCACTTCCCAGCAAATTAGGGACACTGTTGCTCCTGGAGTATCGGCGAGGACCATTCGCAACCGTCTCCATGAAGCTGGGCTACGGTCCCGCACACCGTTAGGCCGTCTTCCGCTCACGCCCCAACATCGTGCAGCCCGCCTCCAGTGGTGTCGCGACAGGCGTGAATGGAGGGACGAATGGAGACGTGTCGTCTTCAGCGATGAGAGTCGCTTCTGCCTTGGTGCCAATGATGGTCGTATGCGTGTTTGGCGCCGTGCAGGTGAGCGCCACAATCAGGACTGCATACGACCGAGGCACACAGGGCCAACACCCGGCATCATGGTGTGGGGAGCGATCTCCTACACTGGCCGTACACCACTGGTGATCGTCGAGGGGACACTGAATAGTGCACGGTACATCCAAACCGTCATCGAACCCATCGTTCTACCATTCCTAGACCGGCAAGGGAACTTGCTGTTCGAACAGGACAATGCACGTCCGCATGTATCCCGTGCCACCCAACGTGCTCTAGAAGGTGTAAGTCAACTACCCTGGCCAGCAAGATCTCCGGATCTGTCCCCCATTGAGCATGTTTGGGACTGGATGAAGCGTCGTCTCACGCGGTCTGCACGTCCAGCACGAACGCTGGTCCAACTGAGGCGCCAGGTGGAAATTGCATGGCAAGCCGTTCCACAGGACTACATCCAGCATCTCTACGACCGTCTCCATGGGAGAATAGCAGCCTGCATTGCTGCGAAAGGTGGATATACACTGTACTAGTGCCGACATTGTGCATGCTCTGTTGCCTGTGTCTATGTGCCTGTGGTTCTGTCAGTGTGATCATGTGATGTATCTGACCCCAGGAATGTGTCAATAAAGTTTCCCCTTCCTGGGACAATGAATTCACGGTGTTCCTATTTCAATTTCCAGGAGTGTATTTTTCCTTAAGCCAAAAAGACCGTGATCTAACATATCTTCAGTGTTCTTCTCCTTTCCTATTTCAATTATACTTGTTACCAACTTGGATGAAAAGGCTGTTAAGCTGATCGTGCAACAGATCTCGCATTTTTGTGCCATGCTGTCTGTGGAAATATGTATATGGGACTCTTCCTTAATTCCGATAGTATCTCTCCATAAATTCTACATACTAACCTAATAAACTCAAACTGACTTCCGTTTCTTTTGTTGTGATGTCAACAGAGAGATCTTCCTTCTAGTGGTGATCCTTAGTGTGCTGTTTCAACCTACCCGCTCTCTCCTCTCCGTTTAACAACAGAATTTCTTTTGCGCACTTAATATTGATTTTCACGCTTTTAATTCATTCAATGGTGTTTCGCCTTTTCCATATGCTGAAAATGTCCTCCCAACTACTATTTCATTTTCTGTATTGTCAGTTTTTTTTCTGCTCAGTTTGGCTTTAGCGTTCTCACACATTCCACTGATTTCAAAATGGCTCTGAGCACTATGGGACTTAACTTCTGAGGTCATCAGTCCCCTAGAACTTAGAACTACTTAAACCTAGCTAACCTAAGGACATCACACACATCCATGCCCGAGGCAGGATTCGAACCTGCAACGGTAGCGGTCGCGCGGTTCCAGACTGTAGCGCCTAGAACCGCTCGGCCACCCCGCCCGGCCCACTGATTTCACTCATGCCTTTTTGTATTCTCTTCTGTCATCAATCAACTGAACTATTTGTTCTTTTCACTATGTTTTCTTCGCAGTTACCTTCCTTGGCACAATATTTGTCTGTCTACCTTCTGTTTTAAGGATGTTCAATCGTTTTAAGCTGAACTGCCTAGTGTGATGTTCCTCACCACGGTATCTACAGGCTCAGAGGACTTCTGACTCACATTTATGACGTCAACGGCAATTTCTGTGCCTACACTGTGTAGTTACATCTTGACCTCTATGTTGCAACGGGCAAACGGTAAAAATAGACCAAAAATATCAGCTGCTTTCACAATTTAAATTTGCGATCCATCAATTCAGAATTAATAAAGATAACATACCACAGAACTTAGAACCTTTCCAACCTTTCCACCCTTTCCGCCCATTACACAAGAACCATAGACATTGCCACTGTGCGGTGCCTTGCATGTATCTAAAATGCAAAAAGCCCTACCGTAGGTGCAACCACACCGGTGGAATATTTGGGGAAAAGTCAGACTGACACGCGATTTGTTTACAGTTTTCTTTATATCCTAGTATGGCGCATAGACCTGCTCTCAAGCTTGTAGCACTGATTTTTATAGTCTTTTCTAAATTATAGTCCTAGAAGGAACAGTGTATCTTGAAATGCGGTACGGAGGTTGTGTTGAGTGGTAGGATACTGGGCCATAATTCTATTAACATATTTTAATAAGAAATAAACCCCTTTTTTCCACATCAAAGAGACCTCAGTCAGCTCAATAACTACTACCAGAATTTAATTTACAAGTGAATTTTTCTTTTCGAAGCAAGGTAACTGGTGGAAGAATTTGCAAAACCTCTAGAATAACATTTAAAAAAATTAAGAATGAATCTTTAAAAAAACTGATATCCTGACATTAAATCCAAGAAGTGCAGATGTTTAATAAAACCACGCTGATAACCTAGTCGTTGAGCGCCCGTGAGCACGACAAATAAGACAAAAATGTGGCGTTTAAAAGTACTTTTGAAGTTGAAGCTTTAGAAACATATAGAAATGATTAACAAGCAACTGACATCTGACATTCAGTGGCATGTAAAACAGATCGCCTGTAATTAGGGAAAACAAGCAATACAAGAAAATAGGCCAATGACAAATATATATAAAATATAATCAGTTGAGGGTGCAAACAAATTGCCCATGTAGAGCCAAAACGACACTCATCCTGATAGGACAGATGAGTTTTTACATTCTCGCTTTAGTACGGTTAACAGTGAGAGCAACCACTTTTGTTTGCTCCCGACCCTGTTGGCGGAACTCACATTATAAACCACATATGTACTCAGGCTGTCCTTTAACACTTAAATTACTATTTAGCAAGCTTACAAAAAGATGAAAATACCAATAGACACTGGAGAAAATTTGTAAAAAGTCATGCGCTGAAGTCACGTTATGTACTGCTTAATTTATATAAAAGCAGATTAAAGCGGCCAAACCCAGGCAAGAGGCTTCCACACCGCCAGTGTAATAGTCAAAAATACACAGTAAATGAGATAACTTCAAAAGTTCGCAAAAACTACTTTACAAACGACGATGGATAACCAGGATGGCAGGTAAGAGAACAGCCTTTTCACGCATCAACTACAACGGATGGGATTTTGAGTGGATGCTCACCATAATTCCGAGAAAGTAGGAACGTAAGTCAAGAACTGCCCTGTCGATGGGTGCAATCGGTTGAGCATATCCACCAGACACCCTCCCGTACAGTCCTCTGGAATTGGCTGACAGGAAAGCAAACCGACACCACTGTGGACGCAGGCTTCTTCGGAATAATCCAATTAGAAGTAAGTGCCCAAGCAGCACACCGAAATAGCTTCTACATCGGGCGAGCTCCACTGATCAGGCTGACAGACGACACCACGTAACCAACTCTGACATTCCAAATGCAGCAGCGAACCAAGGATCTTATCGTCCGCAACGTCACGGTGCTTACTACCACCGTCGCCACACAATCCTCTAGACACAGTCCCAGCGGTCGGGCTTAAATCGACCTCACTGTAACTGCGGAAAATTGCTCTAACTCAACCACCGTCAGTGCTGCTGCCAACCAGTGAAAATATATCGATATTGAACCGTGGCACGAAATACCCGCACGGCAGGTATTAGTCCTTTGTCAATAATGAAATGTCATATCCTGCTCTGAGTTCTCTGCGCATTATCTTGGACCTCTTGGTGTTTACTTTTGTATTGGTTCGAGGAGCCCTTCTATGTTCTCAGTACTATCGCTTTTCATGTCACCTGCAAAGTGAGAGTTTCTCTGAAATGTCAATCCGCATTTCTCTTTACCTTGACGTTACACCATAACATGCTTCGATTCTTGTTTTGCTATATACTGCTTGGTTAACTAAACTCTCTAATTTTGTCAGTTCAGCCTTTCCTTAAGCAGTAACATACAGCTTTTTGTCGAATAATCAAGTACAATGAACAAAGCCCAAGTAGTAATTGTAATGCTTAAGCTGGAGTTGTCCCGAAGGTCCCAACACTTTAGAGAACAATATTTCTATCGACTATTCCTGCGTCCAGTCCGTTTCATAAGGTTAACAGTATGAGACCTCGCACTTGAACGATAACGCACTACTGAAGCAAGTAAGCTGCTGTTCTAACAGTTTGTTACATTTTACGGACCGTGTGTGGACGGTAAAGCTATTTTTGTCCGAACATAAATTCATAAACCTATATCTTCGGTAACTATTTGTAGCTGAGGCTCGTAGCCTCATGACTTCAAGGATATTTTTAATATTAAATAAATCCATTTTTTCCTTGGTGAATGGATGGGAGTGGACGAACTGAAAGTCTTACGCATTCAAAACCGTGTCAGTTTTTGCTATTCTGTGTGGTACTTCTTCTACTGTTTCCCCGGGTCGTCGAAAGTAATTCGTTGGTGATTGCAGTCGCCTCTTTAGGACCATCTTCATTTCATAGGATCATCAATATTAGTTCCTTCTTAACGTCCCAAAACATGAACGCATGTTGCTCACTGACCTCTCCACCCAGTAGTTGATCACTGAATTACAGATAGCCAATTTGTTCGGACTTAATAATAACCGATGTCTGCATCATAACAGTTATTTTGCCCTTAGCAAAGGTCCAGTCCCATACAGAATTTTACGGACTTCAGCCGAATAACGTGCAGCTACCAGAAATGTTACTTAGGAACATATCTTGCAACTTTCACATATGACTAAATTGCCTTTAAGCGCAGCAAAAATCACCTTCATATCAGTGCCGATCACAAAAAAGTAGCTCATCAGTAAAAATAATGGAATATTGTGTCTGTTATGAGATGTACACTACTGGCCATTAAAATTGCTACACCAAGGAGAAATGCAGATGATAAACGGGTATTCATTGAACAAATATATTATACTAGAACTGATAAGTGATTACATTTTCACACAATTTGAGTGCATAGATCCTGAGAAAAAATTACCCAGAACAACCACCTCTGGCCGTAATAACGGCCTGGATACACCTGGGCATTGAGTCAAACAGGGCTTGGATGGCGTGTACAGGTACAGCAGCCCATGCAGCTTCAACACGATACCACAGTTCAACAAGAGTAGTGACTGACGTATTGTGACAAGCCAGTTGCTCGGCCACCACTGAGCAGACGTTTTCAATTGGTGAGAGATCTGGAGAATGTGCTGGCTAGGACAGCAGTCGAACATTTTCTGTATCCAGAAAGGCCCGTACAGGACCTGCAACATGCGGTCGTGCATTATCCTGCTGAAATGTACGGTTTCGTAGGAATCGAATGAAGAGTAGAGCCACGGGTTGTCACACATCTGAAATGTAACGTCCAAAGTTCAAAGTGCCGTCAATGCGAACAAGTGGTGACCGAGACGTATAACCAGTGGCACCCCATACCATCACGGCGGGTGATGCGCCAGTATGGCGATGAGGAATACACGCTTCCAATGTGCGTTCACCACGATGTCGCCAAACACGGCCGCGACCATCATGATGCTGTAAACAGAACCTAGATTCATCCGGAAACATAACGTTTTGCCATTCGTGCACCCAGGTTCGTCGTTGAGTACACCATCGCAGGCGCTCCTGTCTGTGATGAAGCGTCAAGGGTAATCGCAGCCGTGGTCTCCGAACTGATAGTCAATGCTGCTGCAGACGTCGTCGAACTGTTCGTGCAGATGGTTGTTGTCTTGCAAACGTCCCCATCTGTTGTCTCAGGCATCGAGACGTGGCTCCAAGATCCGTTACAGCCATGAGGACAAGATGCCTGTCATCTCGACTGCTAGTGATACGAGGCCGTTGGGATCCAGCACGGCGTTCCGTATTACCCTCCTGAACCCACCGATTCCATATTCTGGTAACAGTCGTTGGATCTCGACCAACGCGAGCAGCAATGTATCGATACGATAAACGGCAATCGCGATAGGCTACAATCCGACCTTTACCAAAGTCGGAAACGTGATGGTAGGCACTTATTCTTCTTACACGAGGCATCACAACAACGTTTCACCAGGCAACGCCGGTCAAGTGCTGTTTGTATATGAGAAATCGGTTGGAAACTTTCCTCATGTCAGCACGTTGTAGGTGTCGTCACCGGCGCCAACCTTGTGTGAAAGCTCTGAAACGCTAATCATGTGCATATCACAGCATCTTCTTCCGTCGGTTAAATTTCGCATCTGTAGCACGTCATCTTAGTGGTGTAGCAATTGTAATGGCCAGTAGTGTAGAAAGACAATTTCTGCTTTTGCCCACTGTGAAACCTTGCCTGCATAGATAGCAAAAAATAAATAAATAAATAAAAGTAGCTCATTTGTAAAGATAAAGGAATAGCGTGACTGTTACGAGCTGTAGGAAGACATTGTCTGCTTTTGCTGATTGTGAACACCCCACTACAACTCACTTTACTCCCTGCTGTGACTACGTTAGCAAGAAATTTGTTGTCCTACAATGACTTTCGTTGCCGTTTCCAAAAGAGCAAACCAAAATTAGGCGCACTTTAGGCTTACTTTACATGGAGCTCAGTCGCGGTAATTACGCGTCATTTGTAGGGAGGACGCACAATGGCTTATTATCCGTTCGGAGCGGCGAGAACAATACCCACGGCTGTCGCCGTCAGAGTACACAAAGCGATATGAATCAGTGTCGGGCGCGATTTCTTCTTTGTGCGCGTCGCCAGCCACAGGAACCGAGTTCTCCGGAATCGGAACGTCGCGGTGAACGACCTGTGGGGCGTGACGGACAAGTATTGTCTGCGCCGGTGTGCTGCGATTCCATCTGCAGAGCTCTCCCGCGCAGCTGGCAGGAAGTGTTGACACTCTCTGGCGACTCCCACACACACACACACACAGAACAGCAAAATGGTAATCATCTACTTCACATTCTTCAGCGGGAATTACCGAGGTATCTGTGCACACACATCACCTTGCGTGGTTGAGAAAATGTCACCAGCAACAGTTTTGCAAGTATTCATTAAACGTACTGGCCTACTAGCTAACCTAGTACCCTGGAATAAAGACGACCCACAGGGATGTAGCTGAGCCATTGTTTCCTAGTGTCTATCTGGAAGACCTCACCGGTCATCGACTCTGCCTTGAAGGCATAGCTTCATCTACACTCCTGGAAATTGAAATAAGAACACCGTGAATTCATTGTCCCAGGAAGGGGAAACTTTATTGACACATTCCTGGGGTCAGATACATCACATGATCACACTGACAGAACCACAGGCACATAGACACAGGCAACAGAGCATGCACAATGTCGGCACTAGTACAGTGTATATCCACCTTTCGCAGCAATGCAGGCTGCTATTCTCCCATGGAGACGATCGTAGAGATGCTGGATGTAGTCCTGTGGAACGGCTTGCCATGCCATTTCCACCTGGCGCCTCAGTTGGACCAGCGTTCGTGCTGGACGTGCAGACCGCGTGAGACGACGCTTCATCCAGTCCCAAACATGCTCAATGGGGGACGGATCCGGAGATCTTGCTGGCCAGGGTAGTTGACTTACACCTTCTAGAGCACGTTGGGTGGCACGGGATACATGCGGACGTGCATTGTCCTGTTGGAACAGCAAGTTCCCTTGCCGGTCTAGGAATGGTAGAACGATGGGTTCGATGACGGTTTGGATGTACCGTGCACTATTCAGTGTCCCCTCGACGATCACCAGTGGTGTACGGCCAGTGTAGGAGATCGCTCCCCACACCATGATGCCGGGTGTTGGCCCTGTGTGCCTCGGTCGTATGCAGTCCTGATTGTGGCGCTCACCTGCACGGCGCCAAACACGCATACGACCATCATTGGCACCAAGGCAGAAGCGACTCTCATCGCTGAAGACGACACGTCTCCATTCGTCCCTCCATTCACGCCTGTCGCGACTCCCACTGGAGGCGGGCTGCACGATGTTGGGGCGTGAGCGGAAGACGGCCTAACGGTGTGCGGGACCGTAGCCCAGCTTCATGGAGACGGTTGCGAATGGTCCTCGCCGATACCCCAGGAGCAACAGTGTCCCTAATTTGCTGGGAAGTGGCGGTGCGGTCCCCTACGGCACTGCGTAGGATCCTACGGTCTTGGCGTGCATCCGTGCGTCGCTGCGGTCCGGTTCCAGGTCGACGGGCACGTGCACCTTCCGCCGACCACTGGCGACAACATCGATGTACTGTGGAGACCTCACGCCCTACGTGTTGAGCAATTCGGCGGTACGTCCACCCGGCCTCCCGCATGCCCACTAAACGCCCTCGCTCAATGTCCGTCAACTGCACATACGGTTCACGTCCATGCTGTCGCGGCATGCTACCAGTGTTAAAGACTGCGATGGAGCTCCGTATGCCACGGGAAACTGGCTGACACTGACGGCGGCGGTGCACAAATGCTGCGCAGCTAGCGCCAATCGACGGCCAACACCGCGGTTCCTGGTGTGTCCGCTGTGCCGTGCGTGTGATCATTGCTTGTACAGCCCTCTCGCAGTGTCCGGAGCAAGTATGGTGGGTCTGACACACCGGTGTCAATGTGTTCTTTTTTCCATTTCCAGGAGTGTACATCTACATGGTTACTCTGCAGTTCGCACTTAAATGCCCGGCAGAGGGTTCATCGAACCATTTTCAGACTACTTGTCTACCATTCCACTCTCGGATGGCACTTGGGAAAAAGGAACACCTAAATCTTTCCGTTAGAGCTCTGATTTATTTTTTTGTGATGATCTGTTCTCCCTTCGTAGGTGGGTGTCAACAAAATATTTTCGCATTCCGAAGAGAAAGTTGGCGATTCAAATTTCGTAAATAGATCTCGCCACAAAGAAAACAGCCTTTGTTTCAGCGACTGCCACCCCAACTCGCCTATCATATCAGTAACACCCTCACCCCAACTGTGCGGTAACACGAAACGAGCTGCCCTTCTTTGCACTTTTTCGGTGTCCTCCGTCAATCCTACCTGGTAAGCATCCCACACTGTGCAGCAATATTCCAGCAGAGGACGGACAAGTGTCATGTAGACTGTCTCTTTAGTGGGTCTGTCACATCTTTTAAGTGTTCTGCCAACACAAGTGTTCTGTTTGCGCGCCTAACGATACGCAAAGTCGCACTGTAGGTGCAACTACAATGGAGATTTTCTACGGAGAGGAGAGACTACCTTAAGGAATCTGAAGAGGGCTAGGAGCCAATGCAGTACTTGCAAGGGCAACAGTGTGGATGACTGGCTGATACGACCTTGTAACATTAGTCTATATAGCCTTGATGTACTGGGACTGCAAACTGCTGAAAGCAGGAGGAAATTGCCGCCGTTATATTTTCGCAGGAAAAGCAGGTCTATTTTATTGTTTGATTATGAAGGCATCTTCTTCGTTAAATATACCTAAGACGTCATAAGGACAAACGAATGTGTTATTCTACGAATGGAAAGATGGAATATTACTTCTCCTAATCAGGCTGGTACGTTGGAGAATTTAACAACATGGCAACCTTTTAGTCTCAGAGTGGCGATTGCAACCGACGTCAATTATTATTTGCTGGAAGTATTCCAATCTCTGTATCCCTCTACAGTTTTCCATATATTCCTTTCCTCCTCGTCCATTCTGCAGAGAACCTCCTCATTCCTTACCACTTCAGTCTGTCTAATGTTCAGCCTTCTTCTGCAGCATCGAATCTCAAATGCTTCGCTTCTCTTGTGTTCCGAATTTCCCACAGTCCATGTTTCACTATCATATCATGCTGTGCTTCAGACGTGCATTCTCAGAAATTTCTTCCTTAAGTTAAGGCCTAAGTTTGATGTTAGTAAGCTTCTCTTGGCCAAGATTGCCCTTTCTTCCAGTCCTTGCTCGGTGGGTCATAGATTACTTTGGTGCCTAAGTAGCAGAATTCCTTAACTTCATCTGTTTCGCTATCTTCAATTCTGATGTTAAGTTTCTCGTTATTCTCATTGTTGCTTCTCATTACTCTCATCTTCCTTTAGTTTATTCTCAATCCATATTCTCCAGTCATTACCACAGCAGACCCTGTAATTCTTCTTCACTTTCATCGGCGATAGTAATATCATCTCCTTTCACCTTGAATTTTAATCCTGTTCTTGAACCTTTCTTTTATTTCCATAATTGCTTCTCCCATGTGCAGATTGAACAGTAGGGCCGAGGGACTACATCCTCGTC
Organism: Schistocerca piceifrons; assembly: GCF_021461385.2. Taxonomy (NCBI): domain Eukaryota; kingdom Metazoa; phylum Arthropoda; class Insecta; order Orthoptera; family Acrididae; genus Schistocerca; species Schistocerca piceifrons. Next base: position 93,960,631 of record NC_060141.1, read on the forward strand.
AAACCCGTTTTCAGTCCGAGCACTTTGTTCTTGATCTCCCACTCTCATTGTTCCCTGTTAGTTCTAGTGCGTATTGTATGTTACCACTCTTCCCCTACATCTTATCCGTATTTTTCTCAGAATTTCGGAACGTCTTTCACCGTTTTACGTTGTAGAACACATTTTTCATGTCCACAAATCCTATGAACGAGTCCTCACTTCCCTCAGCCTTGCTTGCATTGCCAACCACAAATGAGAACTGCCTCCCTGGTGCCTTTACCTTTACCTGTCCTAAAACAGATCTTTTCCATTCTTCTTTTACATTCTTCTATACATTATTCTTGTCAGCAACTTGAATGCATGAGCTGTTAAGCTAATTGTGCGATAATTCTTGCACTTGTAGGCTCCAGCTACCTTCATAATCGTATGGACGATGTTTTTCCTCTGCCTCGTGATGACTGCGTGTTGTGTGCTGTCCTTAGGTTAGTTAGGTTTAAGTAGTTCTAAGTTCTAGGGGACTGATGACCATAGATGTTAAGTCCCATAGTGCTCAGAGACATTTTAACCATTTGATGTTTTCCCAAGTGTGATGGTATATCATCATCACACTTCGGAAAAACATCAAATGGTTAAAATGGCTCTGATGGTATATCCCCCCCCTCCCCCCCCCCCCGCCCCCCATGAACCATGGACCTTGCCGTTGGTGGGGAGGCTTGCGTGCCTCAGCGATACAGATAGCCGTACCGTAGGTGCAACCACAACGGAACGGTATCTGTTGAGAGGCCAGACAAACGTGTGGTTCCTGAAGAGGGGCAGCAGCCTTTTCAGTAGTTGCAAGGGCAACAGTCTGGATGATTGACTGATCTGGCCTTGTAACAATAACCAAAACGGCCTTGCTGTGCTGGTACTGCGAACGGCTGAAAGCAAGGGGAAACTACAGCCGTAATTTTTCCCGAGGGCATGCAGCTTTACTGTATGATTACATGATGATGGCGTCCTCTTGGGTAAAATATTCCGGAGGTAAAATAGTCCCCCATTCGGATCTCCGGGCCGGGACTACTCAAGAGGATGTCGTTATCAGGAGAAAGAAAACTGGCGTTCTACGGATCGGAGCGTGGAATGTCAGATCCCTTAATCGGGCAGGTAGGTTAGAAAATTTAAAAAGGGAAATGGATAGGCTGAAGTTAGATATAGTGGGAATTAGTGAAGTTCGGTGGCAGGAGGAACAAGACTTCTGGTCAGGTGACTACAGGGTTATAAACACAAAATCAAATAGGGGTAATGCAGGAGTAGGTTTAATAATGAATAGGAAAATAGGAATGCGGGTAAGCTACTACAAACAGCATAGTGAACGCATTATTGTGGCCAAGATAGATACGAAGCCCACGCCTACTACAGTAGTACAAGTTTATATGCCAACTAGCTCTGCAGATGAAGAAATTGAAGAAATGTATGATGAAATAAAAGAAATTATTCAGATTGTGAAGGGAGACGAAAATTTAATAATCATGGGTGACTGGAATTCGAGTGTAGGAAAAGGGAGAGAAGGAAACATAGTAGGTGAATATGGATTGGGGGACAGAAATGAAAGAGGAAGCCGCCTGGTCGAATTTTGCACAGAGCACAACATAATCATAACTAACACTTGGTTTAAGAATCATGAAAGAAGGTTGTATACATGGAAGAACCCTGGAGATACTAAAAGGTATCAGATAGATTATATAATGGTAAGACAGAGATTTAGGAACTAGGTTTTAAATTGTAAGACATTTCCAGGGGCAGATGTGGACTCTGACCACAATCTATTGGTTATGACCTGTAGATTAAAACTGAAGAAACTGCAAAAAGGTGGGAATTTAAGGAGATGGGACCTGGATAAACTAAAAGAACCAGAGGTTGTACAGAGATTCAGGGAGAGCATAAGGGAGCAATTGACAGGAATGGGGGAAATAAATACAGTAGAAGAAGAATGGGTAGCTTTGAGGGATGAAGTAGTGAAGGCAGCAGAGGATCAAGTAGGTAAAAAGACGAGGGCTAGTAGAAATCCTTGGGTAACAGAAGATATATTGAATTTAATTGATGAAAGGAGAAAATATAAAAATGCAGTAAGTGAAACAGGCAAAAAGGAATACAAACGTCTCAAAAATGAGATCGACAGGAAGTGCAAAATGGCTAAGCAGGGATGGCTAGAGGACAAATGTAAGGATGTAGAGGCCTATCTCACTAGGGGTAAGATACCGCCTACAGGAAAATTAAAGAGACCTTTGGAGAAAAGAGAACGACTTGTATGAATATCAAGAGCTCAGATGGAAACCCAGTTCTAAGCAAAGAAGGGAAAGTAGAAAGGTGGAACGAGTATATAGAGGGTCTATACAAGGGCCATGTACTTGAGGACAATATTATGGAAATGGAAGAGGATGTAGATGAAGATGAAATGGGAGATATGATACTGCGTGAAGAGTTTGACAGAGCACTGAAAGACCTGAGTCGAAGCAAGGCCCCCGGAGTAGACAATATTCCATTGGAACTACTGACGGCCGTGGGAGAGCCAGTCCTGACAAAACTCTACCATCTGGTGAGCAAGATGTATGAAACAGGCGAAATACCCTCAGACTTCAAGAAGAATATAATAATTCCAATGCCAAAGAAAGAAGGTGTTGACAGATGTGAAAATTAGCGAACTATCAGCTTAATAAGTCACAGCTGCAAAATACTAACACGAATTCTTTACAGACGAATTGAAAAACTAGTAGAAGCCAACCTCGCGGAAGATCAGTTTGGATTCCGTACAAACACTGGAACACATGAGGCAATACTTACCTTACGACTTATCTTAGAAGAAAGATTAAGGAAAGGCAAACCTACGTTTCTAGCATTTGTAGACTTAGAGAAAGCTTTTGACAATGTTGACTGGAATATTCTCTTTCAAATTCTAAAGGTGGCAGGGGTAAAATACAGGGAGCGAAAGGCTATTTACAATTTGTACAGAAACCAGATGGCAGTTATAAGAGTCGAGGGACATGAAAGGGAAGCAGTGGTTGGGAAGGGAGTAAGACAGGGTTGTAGCCTCTCCCCGATGTTGTTCAATCTGTATATTGAGCAAGCAGTAAAGGAAACAAAAGAAAAATTCGGAGTAGGTATTAAAATTCGTGGAGAAGAAATAAAAACTTTGAGGTTCGCCGATGACATTGTAATTCTGTCAGAGACAGCAAAGGACTTGGAAGAACAGTTGAATGGAATGGACAGTGTCTTGAAAGGAGGATATAAGATGAACATCAACAAAAGCAAAACAAGGATAATGGAATGTAGTCTAATTAAGTCGGGTGATGCTGAGGGATTTAGATTAGGAAATGAGGCACTTAAAGTAGTAAAGGAGTTTTGCTATTTGGGGAACAAAATTACTGATGATGGTCGAAGTAGAGAGGATATAAAATGTAGGCTGGCAATGGCAAGGAAAGCGTTTCTGAAGAAGAGAAATTTGTTAACATCCAGTATTGATTTAAGTGTCAGGAAGTCATTTCTGAAAGTATTCGTATGGAGTGTAGCCATGTATGGAAGTGAAACATGGACGATAAGTAGTTTGGACAAGAAGAGAATAGATGCTTTCGAAATGTGGTGCTACAGAAGAATGCTGAAGATTAGATGGGTAGATCACATAACTAATGAAGAAGTATTAAATAGGATTGGGGAGAAGAGAAGTTTGTGGCACAACTTGACCAGAAGAAGGGATCGGTTGGTAGGACATGTTCTGAGGCATCAAGGGTTCACTAATTTGGTATTGGAGGGCAGTGTGGAGGGTAAAAATCGTAGAGGGAGACCAAGAGATGAATACACTAAGCAGATTCAGAAGGATGTAGGTTGCAGTAGGTACTGGGAGATGAAAAAGCTTGCACAGGATAGAGTAGCATGGAGAGCTGCATCAAACCAGTCTCAGGACTGAAGGCCACAACAACAACAACGATGGTATATCGATGGTGTCATAAATTCTACACACCAACGTGAATAGTCACTTTGTTGCCACTTACACCAATGATTTTAGAAATGTCATCTATCTCTTCTGTCTTATTTGGTCTTAAGTCTTCCAAAGCACTTTTAAATTCCGACTATAACAATAGATCCTCTATTTCTTCCCTATCGATTCCTCTTCTTTCTTCTGTCACGTCATCAGACAAGTCGTCCCCCCCCATAGAGGCCCTTAATCTGCTGTTTCCACCTCCATGTTCTCTTCTCTTCATTTAACACAGGAATCCCCATTGCACTTTTAATGTTATCACCATTGCTTTTAATTTCACGCAATATTGTCTTGACTCTTCTATATGCTGAGTTAGTCTTTCCGACAATCATTTCTTTTTCTGTTTCCTCACGTTTTTCATGCACATGCGTTTAGGCGCAAGTCGAATAACAACGAAAGTAAAGCAAGAGTAATAACATGTAGTCGAATTAAGTCTTGTGATGCCAAAGGAACTGATACGACTTTAGTGAGGTTGATGGGGAGTGGAAAATGCTGATGATTCTACTGAAGTTAGTTCGAAGTTATCGTTTATTAATAAACGTACAGGGTGGCAATTATTGAACTATATGGAAGAAAAGTGGTTGGGAAGGGAGTAAGACAGGGTTGTAGCCTCTCCCCGATGTTGTTCAATCTGTATATTGAACAAGCAGTAAAGGAAACAAAAGAAAAATTCGGAGTAGGTATTAAAATTCATGGAGTAGAAATAAAAACTTTGAGGTTCGCCGATGACATTGTAATTCTGTCAGAGACAGCAAAGGACTTGGAAGAGCAGTTGAATGGAATGGACAGTGTCTTGAAAGGAGGATACAAGATGAACATCAACAAAAGCAAAACAAGGATAATGGAATGTAGTCTAATTAAGTCGGGTGATGCTGAGGGAATTAGATTAGGAAATGAGGCACTTAAAGTAGTAAAGGAGTTTTGCTATTTGGGGAGCAAAATAACTGATGATGGTCGAAGTAGAGAGGATATAAAATGTAGGCTGGCAATGGCAAGGAAAGCGTTTCTGAAGAAGAGAAATTTGTTAACATCCAGTATTGATTTAAGTGTCAGGAAGTCATTTCTGAAAGTATTCGTATGGAGTGTAGCCATGTATGGAAGTGAAACATGGACGATAAATAGTTTGGACAAGAAGAGAATAGAAGCTTTCGAAATGTGGTGCTACAGAAGAATGCTGAAGATTAGATGGGTAGATCACATAACTAATGAGGAAGTATTGAATAGGATTGGGGAGAAGAGAAGTTTGTGGCACAACTTGACCAGAAGAAGGGATCGGTTGGTAGGACATGTTCTGAGGCATCAAGGGATCACCAATTTAGTATTGGAGGGGAGCGTGGAGGGTAAAAATCGTAGAGGGAGACCAAGAGATGAATACACTAAGCAGATTCAGAAGGATGTAGGTTGCAGTAGGTACTGGGAGATGAAAAAGCTTGCACAGGATAGAGTAGCATGGAGAGCTGCATCAAACCAGTCTCAGGACTGAAGACCACAACAACAACAACATGGAAGAAAAACGTAAATTTGTTACAAACTACGGCGTGCACACACTTTATTCAACGTATAACCGTCACCACAGATATTCGGATTTAGGTTATGACATGTTCGATATGCCTACCATCATGGACGAGGATGTGGTGCATACGAATAGCGAAATTCTGCTTGACCGGCTGAAATGTCGGAACATCGATTCTGTCGATGACGTCGTGAATGGCTGTTTTCAGCTCAACAGTGGTTTTGGGGTCATTGCTGTACGCCTTGTCTTTAATATAGCCCCACAAGAAAGAGTCGCATGTGTTCAGATCTGGTGAATATGGCGGCTAATCGATGTCCATGTCAGCGACTTCTGGGTTACCCAGAGCCAAAACGCGGTCCCCAAAGTACTCTTCCAGGACATCAAACATTCCTCTGCTTCGATAGGGTTGAGTATATCCTTGCATGAACCATATCCTGTCGAAATAAGGTTCACTTTGGATAATAGGGATGAAATCATCTTCCAAAACCTTCACGTACCGTCCGCTAGTCACCGCGTCATCAAGGAATATCTCGCCGATTATTCCGTGACTGGACATTGCACGCCACATAGTCACCCGTTGAAACTGAAGAGACTTCTTGTTCGCGAAATGCGGGTTCTCAGTCCCCCAGATGCGCCAGGTTACAAACCCCACCAAATGAAAGTGGGCTTCGTCACTAAACCAAACCATACATGCGATTACTAATTCCCATCATGCCCCGCGGCCAGCCCTGCAATTTGAACGTCCCAAAGAAAACCGTTCAGAAGTCGATGTTATTTCATATAGTTCAATAATTGTCACCCAGTAATATCACCGTGTTACACTTGGCGGTATGAGCGATTTTACAGAATCACAACCCAATTTAATAGGCAGTTGCCTTTGGTTACATTGGCAGAATGTTAAACAGATCTTTGATCTTGCCAATCACAAGAAACATTCACTACTAAGTTCTCCATATCTTAAAAAACTACAAAATACGTGTATGTATGAAAAACAACTCGTCTTCGCACCACCTGAGGTATGCATGACTTCAGCACACATCAACAGCTAGAATGGAACTGTTGACCTTTGCTGAAGTCTTGTGTACATTAGCTGGTGCGAGGACTGGTTATTTTTCAAATGTGAGGTACGCGTATTTTGTCACTGAAAAGTTAACCACTATATAGAACAGAGGGCCTGAAGATGGCGTGTTATGTCGCCGAAATCGGTAGCCTATAAAGTAAATTGGAGATGAACTTACAGCTGACAGCTTTTTTGATATTTACTACATACATGTCGGCTACTGTTCTGAACGTAGCAAGAATGGGTAAACCTAAGAAAAGTGTTCACTTGGCAAATGATAAGGCTGTGGAGCTCCTGGATGTTGTAATATTGGCTTTCTTGAGTCAAGCTGGTGTGGCCGAATGATTTACAAGGAAATCCACCCGAGTTTCCGGGCCGACAACCTCTCTGATTTGATAAGGCTAACAACTTTCGTCGGGGAATCGACGTCGCTATTCGGACAAGATGCAAGATAAACGTTACCCAGAAGATAATGTCTCCACTACTTGTCTGAATGGTGTCCTATTGGCAGAGGAATCATCAGCTCATGTGAGTTTCAATTTAGTCATATTCTTTCATCGAGGTATAGCAGCATCTGACGTGGGTCACCAGCCAAGGATGACTTTACTCATGGTACGAATGTTCCCATGGTGATTTTCAGTGAACAAGAGCAGTAACTACAATCGTAGTCCTTTGTCTGGCGGAAGGGGGGGGGGGGGAGAAAGTGGGGATCTGGTTGCGTAGGTATTCTTGTCGCCCGGCACAGAACTGGTGTTTGATTTTTCAACACTACCCATCGTATTCATATCATCACCCTTTTGCCCACGGCCTTCTGTTACCGACTTTCCTTAAACAGATACTCTCATGATACAGTGTTAGTATGATGACACAAAAAAAAAAAAAAAAAACAAAGTGCCTTCACGACATCGGAGATTGTGTGTTGATCACCCACGAAGAAGTTGCAGTCAGATGCACTGATATCATCAGACGCAAGGATGGAAGATTAGGGCAAACACCCTGTGGATGACAAGACCGTTAAAGACGGAGTACAAATTCGGATAGTGTAAGGATGGGAAAGGAAATCGCAATGAAGAACCTTCCTCACGTTATTTATACTTATTCGTTTGTTTATATAAGTTATTAATAAGTTATTTAACAGTTTCGGTTTTTCCAAACAGGCTACCGTGCAATGAGAACAGATTTAAATTAATGGTTTCATGGTCACAAATACGATATTTAGCCACTTCACATTCTTCATTGTTAGCGAAATCACACCACGTATCGCATCGGTTTCAGCTATCCCGCCTAATGCTATGAGGTTTTACACGAAAAAGTGGAGCTTGTAGCGTAACACCATTATAGATCACTTACTAACTGATATTTTTGCAGTCACAATTCAGTATTATTATATTTTGTATGCTCTGTAAAACTATTTATCATCAGTGACCTGTTATGAAGTAAGTACTTAGTAGTTTGCTTTATTGAAGGTACACTGCAGGCCATTAAAATTGCTAGACCACGAAGATGACGTACTACAGACGCGAAATTTAACCGACAGGAAGAAGATGCTGTGATAAGAAAATGGTTAGCTTTTGAGACCATTCACACAAGGTTGGTGCCGGTGGCGACACCTACAACGTGCTGATATGAGGAACGTGTCCAACCAATTTCTCATACACAAACAGCAGTTGAGCGGCGTTGCCTGGTCATACGATGTTGTGATGCCTCGTGTAAGGAGGAGAAATGCGTACCATCACGTTTCCGACTTTAATAAAGGTCGGATTGTAGCCTATCGCGATTGCCGTTTATCTTATCGCGACATTGCTGCTCGCGTTGGTCGAGATCCAATGACTGATAGCAGAATATGGAATCGGTGGGTTCAGGAGGGTAATACGGAACGCCGTGCTGGATCCCAACGGCCTCGTATCACTAGCAGTCGAGATGACAGGCATCTTATCCGCACGGCTGTAACGGATCGTGCAGCCACGTCTCGATCCCTGAGTCAGCAGAGGGGGCCTTTGCGAGACAACCATCTGCACGAACGGATCGACGACGTTTGCAGCAGCATGGACTATCAGCTCGGAGACCATGGCTGCTGTTATTCTTGACGGTGCATCACAGACAGGAGCGCCTGCGATGGTGTACTCAACGACGAACCTGGGTGCACGAATGGCAAAACGTCATTTTTTCGGATGAATCCTGGTTCTGTTTACAGCATCATGATGGTCGCATCCGTGTTCGGCGACACCGCGGGGAATGCACATTTGAAGCGTGTATTCATCATCGCCATACTGGCGTATCACCAGTTGTGATGGTATGGGGTGCCATTGGTTACACGTCTCGGTCACCTCTTGTTCGCGTTGACGGCACTTTGAACTTTGGACGTTACATTTCAGATGTGTTACGACTCGTGGCTCTACCCTTCATTCGATCCCTTTGAAACCCTACATTTCAGCAGGATAATGCACGACGGCATGTTGCAGGTCCTTATGGGCTTTTCAGGATAGAGAAACTGTTCGACTGCTGCCCTGGCGAGGACATTCTCCAGATCTCTCACCAATTGAAAACGTCTGGTCAATGGTGGCCGAACAACTGGCTCGTCACAATACGCCAGTCACTACTCTTGTCGAACTGTGGTAACGTGTTGAAGCTGCATAGGCAGCTGTACCTGTACACGCCATCCAAGCTCTGTTTGACTCAATACCCAGGCGCATCAAGGCCTTTATTACGGCCAGAGGTGGTTGTTCTGGGTACTGAGTTATCAGGATCTATGCACCCAAATTGCATGAAAATGTAATCGCATGTCAGTTCTAGTAAATATACTTGTCCAATGAATACCCGTTTATCATCTGTATTTCTTCTTTGTGTAGCAATTTTAATGGCCAGTAGTGTATGTTTCACAGTGATGAATGGAAACGCCGACGTGGTCATTTCCGGTAGTTAGTTGTCTGGATGGAAGATATTTTGGAATCTAAATTTATATCGTAATTGCTTTCATCACAAAGCCAGCAAGCATTGCGGCCAAGGTATGTAATATGCTGAGCAGCAGAAACGTCTTACTATAGGACCTGAAGATATCACGCGTCAACTCCACCGTTTGTACTCCTTATAATAAATATAGAAACCTCTTTCTCCATTTCGTTTTCGTTTGTTTTCTTTTTCTTTTTAAAGGAGGATCAGTTATGTTTCGAAATGTTGGTATTAATTAGTTGTAAAGAACGTAATAACATGGTTTATAATAACATGGCTTAATCTACGTCATCAGTGTCAGTCTTTCTCTACAGTTTTGACCCTCTACAGCTACTTCTAGTACCACGGAAATTATTCCCCGATGTCTTAACATGTGTCCTTTCATCGTATCCCTTGTTCCTGTCATTTGCTTTCATACGTTCCTTTCTTCGCCGATTTTGCATACAATCTCCTGGTTCCTTACCTTATCAGTCCAGCTAATTTCAAACATTCTTCTGTAGCACCACATCCCACATGCTTCTTTTTCCTTGCGTTCCGGATACCCCACAGTGAGTGATTCACTACCACACAACCCTGTGCTCCAAATAACCATTCTCAGAAATTTCTTCTTCTAATTGAGGTCTATGTTTGATACAAACAGACTTCTATTGTCCAGGAATGCCCTTTCTGCCTGTGCTAGTCTGCTTTCGTGTCTATTTCCTTCGTCCCTCGTGGGTTATTTTGCTTCCAAGGGAGCAAAAATCGGTAACTTCGCCTTCTTTGTAATCGAATCCCTATTCGCTTTTCTAATTCTTCTGACTACGTTCGTCTTTCTTCAGTTTACTCTCAGTCCACATTATCCACTCAGTAGACTGTCCACCCCATTCAAAAGATTTTGAAATTCTTCTTCACCTTACAGAGGATGGAAACGTTGCCAGCGAATACCATTATTGATTTCCTTTCAGCTTGAATTTTTTTACCACTCTGGAATCTCACATTTATTTCCGTCATTGCTTCTTTCATGTATAGACTGAACAGTAGTAGCGAAAGACTGTAGCCCTGTCTTTTTCTTTTTTTTCTTTTTTGAATCAGCAGTCTTGTGATTGATTTCATGAGACACAACCATTAATTATTCTACTGTGACAACCTCTCCATCTCAGAGTAGCACTTAGAACCTACGACATCAGTTACTTGCTAGATGTATTCCAGTCTCCTTTTTCCTCTGTAATTTTTACTCTCTACAGCTCCGTTTAGTACCATGGAAATAATTCAGTGATGCCTCAACAGATGTCCTACCATCCTGCCCCTTCTTCTTGTCAGTGTTTCCCATACATTCCTTTCCTGGTTGTTTCTTCGGAGAAGCTCCTCATTTCTTACCTTATCAGTCCATATAGTTTTCAACAGTCCTCTATAGCACCTAATCTCAGATGCTTTATTCTCTTCTTCACCCGATTTTCCTCAGTCTTTATTTCACTGCCTTACAATGCTGTGCTTCAAATGTACTCTCAGAAATATCTTCCTCAAGTTAAAGCCTATGTCTGATCTAGTAGACTTCTCTTGGCCAGGAATGCCCTTTTTGCCGGTGCTAGTCTGATTTTATGTCCTCCTTCTCCCTGTTCTCATTTCTGCTACTTCTCATTACTTTCGTCTCTCTGTGATTTACTCTCAGTGCATATCCTGTACTCATTAGATTGCTCATTCCATTCAGCAGATTTTGAATGTCTTCTTCTCTTCCACTGAGGATATCAATGTCGTAATTGAATTTTATCATTGATATCCTTTCATCATGAATTTTAATTTCGTTTTTGAGACTTCCTTTTACTTCCGTCATTGCTTCTTCAATGTACAGATTAAGCAGTAGTGGCGAAAGACTATATCCATGTCTAGCACCTTTTTAATCCTAGCACTTGGTTCTTCGTCTTCACTCTCATTTCTCCCTCTTGGCCTTTGTCGAATTGTATATTACCCATCTTACCCTATAGTTTACCTCGAGTTTTCTCAGAGTCTCGAACATCTTGCACCATTCTACATTGGCGACGCTTTTCCCAGGTCGACAAATCCTATGAATATGATACTGCACTGATTGTGTTATTCTGAACTACTATACAATGTTCCTTTGGACATGCACGCCATGAGTCGTGCACTGATAGTCAAATGGTAAGGCAACCGCTCATGATAAGCAGGAAATCCGGCTTCGAGTCCCGGTCCGGCACAAATTTTCACTGTCGTTATTCAGTTCTACGCTTTATAGCCCTCCTACTCTGTTCAATCTAAAGTCTTCCAAAGCTCTTTTAAATTCTGATTCTAATCTGGATCCCCTATCTCTTCTACATCGTTTCCTCTTCTATCAGGTTATCAGACAAACATTCACACTCATAGAGGCCTTCAGTGTACTTTTACCCCCTAACCGCTTTCTCCTCCACATTTAACGTGGAATTCCCATTGTGTCCATAATGCTACCGCCCTTGCTTTTAATTTCATGGAAGGTTGTTTTGACTCTTCTATATGCTGAGTCACTCCTTCCGACAATCATTTCTTTTCAGAATTTTCACATTCTTCATGCAGTCATTTCATCTAATACTCCCTGCACTTACAGTTTATATCATTCATAAGTAAATTGTATTTCTGTTTACTAAACATCCCTGAATATTTTTGCACTTCCTTCATCGTTTAAATGAAGTATTTCTTCTGTTACACGTGGTTTCTTCGTAATTACCTCTTCTGCCTGTGATGTAATCCAGCTGACATCTTACGTATCTCCTGGCCTTTTCCAAAAATATCTCCTCGTCCTATGATTCTTCAACAGCGTATTTGCTATTATCAGCTGAAATTTATTGCAGAACTCAATTAGTCTTTCTCCTCTCTAATTCCAGTTACCAAGCCCATATTTTCCGTGAACCCTTTCTTCTAGTCCTTCCCCTATGACCTCATTCCATCCCCCATGACTATTAGATTTCCTTCTTCCATTAAGTAGCGAACTATCCGTTCAATATAATCATATACACTCCTGGAAATTGAAATAAGAACACCGTGAATTCATTGTCCCAGGAAGGGGAAACTTTATTGACACATTCCTGGGGTCAGATACATCACATGATCACACTGACAGAACCACAGGCACATAGACACAGGCAACAGAGCATGCACAATGTCGGCACTAGTACAGTGTATATCCACCTTTCGCAGCAATGCAGGCTGCTATTCTCCCATGGAGACGATCGTAGAGATGCTGGATGTAGTCCTGTGGAACGGCTTGCCATGCCATTTCCACCTGGCGCCTCAGTTGGACCAGCGTTCGTGCTGGACGTGCAGACCGCGTGAGACGACGCTTCATCCAGTCCCAAACATGCTCAATGGGGGACAGATCAGGAGATCTTGCTGGCCAGGGTAGTTGACTTACACCTTCTAGAGCACGTTGGGTGGCACGGGATACATGCGGACGTGCATTGTCCTGTTGGAACAGCAAGTTCCCTTGCCAGTCTAGGAATGGTAGAACGATGGGTTCGATGACGGTTTGGATGTACCGTGCACTATTCAGTGTCCCCTCGACGATCACCAGTGGTGTACGGCCAGTGTAGGAGATCGCTCCCCACACCATGATGCCGGGTGTTGGCCCTGTGTGCCTCGGTCGTATGCAGTCCTGATTGTGGCGCTCACCTGCACGGCGCCAAACACGCATACGACCATCATTGGCACCAAGGCAGAAGCGACTCTCATCGCTGAAGACGACACGTCTCCATTCGTCCCTCCATTCACGCCTGTCGCGACACCACTGGAGGCGGGCTGCACGATGTTGGGGCGTGAGCGGAAGACGGCCTAACGGTGTGCGGGACCGTAGCCCAGCTTCATGGAGACGGTTGCGAATGGTCCTCGCCGATACCCCAGGAGCAACAGTGTCCCTAATTTGCTGGGAAGTGGCGGTGCGGTCCCCTACGGCACTGCGTAGGATCCTACGGTCTTGGCGTGCATCCGTGCGTCGCTGCGGTCTGGTCCCAGGTCGACGGGCACGTGCACCTTCCGCCGACCACTGGCGACAACATCGATGTACTGTGGAGACCTCATGCCCCACGTGTTGAGCAATTCGGCGGTACGTCCACCCGGCCTCCCGCATGCCCACTATACGCCCTCGCTCAAAGTCCGTCAACTGCACATACGGTTCACGTCCACGCTGTCGCGGCATGCTACCAGTGTTAAAGACTGCGATGGAGCTCCGTATGCCACGGCAAACTGGCTGACACTGACGGCGGCGGTGCACAAATGCTGCGCAGCTAGCGCCATTCGACGGCCAACACCGCGGTTCCTGGTGTGTCCGCTGTGCCGTGCGTGTGATCATTGCTTGTACAGCCCTCTCGCAGTGTCCGGAGCAAGTATGGTGGGTCTGACACACCGGTGTCAATGTGTTCTTTTTTCCATTTCCAGGAGTGTATATCTCTACTATTTTTGTCGGTGCTGGTTTGCTGTCGATTCCGGTAAGAATAACCCTATCACTGAACTTCTCACAGTAACACATTCTCTGCTTTATCTTCCTATTCATAACGAATCCCATTCCCGTTATACCATTTTCTGCTGCTGTTGATATTACCTTATACTCATCTGACCAGAAATCTTTGTCTTCCTTCCATGTCACTTGACTGACCCCTCAATGTATCTAGATTGAGTCTTAGTATTTCCCTTCTCAGATTTTCTAGCTTCCGTACCACGTTCAAACTTCTGGCATTCCAGGCCGCGTCTCGCAGATCGTTATCCTTTCGTTGGCTATTCAAACTTTTCTTATAGTCTCATCCCCCTTGCCAATCCCCTCCCCGAGGATCCGAATGATAGATTAATCCGGAATCTTTTTCCAGTGGAAAGATCATCATCATAATTTTTCAGTTACAGGTCATGCGTCCTGTGGAAACACATCGTTTGTCTTTAGTGCAGTGGTTTCCATTGCATTCTGCGTCCTCTTCCTGTTGATCATTGCTGATTCTTCAGCCTTCAGGCGCAGTTTCCCACTCCAATGGCAAGAGAGTGCCCTGAATCTCTGTCCTCTTCTGAGCTCCCTTCGACAAGGCCGTTGGCTGAGTGAAGGTGATTTTTCATGCCGGAAATCTTCGGTCGCAGTTGCTTATCCTCATTCGCTATCTTACATATTTTTAATGCCAGCACTACGTTCTCGTTCTTTCAGTGACCCCTTTTGGTTTCTGCACATATTTTTCTTAGAATTTAGAAGACCTTGGACCATTTTACACTGTCGAACGCACATTCCAGGTCGACAAATCCTATAAACGTGAACAGGTTTTTCGTCAGCCTTGCTTCCACTCTTAAGCGCAAAAGCAAATCTGCCTCTGTGATGGCTTCACCTTTCCCAAAGCCAAAACTGATCGTTACCTGACAGGTCCTCAACTTTCTTTTCTATTCTTCCGTATATTGTTCCTTTCAGTTCAATGGATGCATGAGTTGTGAAGCTCACTGTGCGATAGTTGTCGCACTTGTCGGCTCTTGCTGTCTTCGGAATTGTGTGCATTATATTTCTCCGATAATCTGATGGTATATGGCTAGACTCACACATTCTATACACGAAGGGTGAACAGTCGTTTTGTTGTCGCTTCCCCAATGATTTTAGTAATTCCGTTGTAATGTTATCCATGTCAGCTGCCTTGTAAGAGGTTAAGTCTTTGGTCATCAGCACAAGGTCGACGACATAAAGTAAGTCTGTAGTAAAAATACTTCTGTTGTTGATAAGTCAGATACAGGTACAGTATTTAACAATCAATTTCTGAGCATTGATAGTGACTTAAATCAAAACTTTGTTTCTACAGGGAATCACATAACTGTCTTGCAAAGTTCCTTTCCGAGAACGACGATCGTAATACTCCTCTGTGATACCTCAATGGGGAGATTGAGTCAATAATTAAACCACTGAAGACTCTCATGGATATGATGGATTGCCTAGCAGAATATTAAAGTACTGTGATGCCCTTTATTTACCCATATTTGTAATTTTTCCTTTAGGAATGGTCAGTTTCCTGAACGATTAAAGTACTCAGTAGGAAAGCCGCTTTATGAAAAGGGAGAAAGGGGTAATGTAGACAATTTTAGACCTATTTCTATGCCATCAGTGTTTGCTAATCTTATTGAGAAGGCTGTGTATGTAAGGGTAATTGATCATTTTACATCACATAATTTGCTATCAGTTCGGCATTAGAAGTCGTTTAAACAACTGAAAATGCTACATTTTCTTTTCTGTGTGAGGTACTGGATGTGTTACACAAAAGGTTTCGTATGCTAGGCATATTTTTTGATTCAACTAAGACGTTTGATTGTGTTGATAACATAACATTGCTCAAGAAGTAGGACGATTATGGAATACAGAGAGTGGCTCAGAACTGGCTCATCTTTTACTTTAACAACAGGCAGCAAAAGGTCATTTTTCACATTGTTGAAAATGGCTGTGATGTGCGGTCTGAGTGGGGTACAGTCAACTGGGGGTTACCCTGGGGATCAGTGTTGGGGCCACTTGTGTTCCTTATTTATTTCCTTATTTATATAAATATGACCTGTAGTATTACAGGTAATTCTAAAATATTTATATTTTCTGATGACACTCTGTTTCAAATAGTACACTTCATGATATAACTTCAAGGCTTGTAGAAAATAAACTAACGCTAAATCACAGTAAGACTCAGCTTTTACAGTCTCTAACACACAATTCAACAGAACCTGACGTTTTAATTTCACAGAATGGGCATATGATTAGTGAAACTGAACAGTTCAGATTTCTAGGTATTCAGGTAGATAGTAAACTGTCTTGAAAAGCCCACGTTCAGATTCTTGTTCAAAGACTTAATGCTGATATTTTTACTATTCGAACGGTTTATGAAGTAATTGGTCATTCGACACGAAAATTAGTCTACTGTGCTTATTTTCATTCGCTTATGACGTATGTTATTATATTTTGGGGTAACTCTTCCTATTCTCAAAGGATATTTTTGGCTCAGAAACGGGCAGTTCGGGCAATAAGTGGTGTAAGTTCGCGAACTTCTTGTCGACCCCTGTTCACTAGTCTGGGTATTTTGACACTGCCCTCTCAATATATATTTTCTTTACTGTCGTTTCTCGTTAACAATATCATCTTATACCCAAGAATTAGCAGCTTTCACTCAGTTAATACTAGGGAGAAATCCAATCTGAATTTGTATCGCGCTTCCTTAACTCTTGTGCAGAAAGGTGTGCTGCTGCATCCATTCTCAGTAAGCTACCACAAGAATCCGAAAATCGTAGCAGTAATCCACGCACTTTCAAATTGAAGCTAAAGAGTTTCCTCATGGGTCACTCCTTCTATTCTGCTGAGGAGTTCTATGAAAAATTAAGTTAATTCGTATGTTATATTATTGATTGGTTTTACTTGAACTGATGGCTTGACTTGTTTTGGGGTTCAAAAACATTTTATTTTATCTGTTATTACTTTTATGTTGTAATTTCGTGTACTGACAAGTTTTGCTCCTCAATTTGGTACTAAGGAGCTGGAGATGTAAATAAATAAATAAATTCAGACTGCACTGCTGGACCTCTTCTCTGTTTCACATCAGCTGCCGTTTCTTCGTCTTTCACGTCACCACATTGTTCCTCCCCTTCACAGAGGCCTTCGATGAAGTCTTTTCGGCTATCCGTTCATTCCTCTGAGCTTAAGAGTGAATTCAAATAGCACTCGTAATGTTACCACTCTTGCTTTTAATTTCATTGAAGATGGTTTCTACATTTTATGTTCTTGGTCAGAACTCTCGACGGCCTTTTCTCTTTCGATTTTTTCGCTCCAATTTCTGCAACAACTCCTCCTTGACTGCCCTGCACTTCCGAATTATTTTATTCTTCACGGATTCATACTGCTGTATTCTTGTCTTTCTACGAACGTTTGTTCAATCTCTTCTTTCGTCTAAATTGAAGTATTTCTGATGTTGCCGAATGTTTATTCGCAATTACCTTCCATGATTCTTATGCTGTTTTCGACATAGTTCATGGTTAATCTAACTTTCAAAATGGCTTACGAAACACAGCAAAATTAACGATTATTCTCATTTCGTTTTGAATGATTCAGTAATGTTGTTTGCAAAAGCATAAAATCGCTAAAATCAAGAAAAATGCTGTTGTTGATCTTGAGTGACTATACGGAAACAACTCAGTTTTTGTCTCTTGAGGTCTGGCGAACATAATATTTTTTTTTTGTTAACGTTATTTTTTTTTGAGGAGGCATAATCAAAATGCGTGACTGTACTGTTTCTCGTCCCGTTAAATGAAAACAATTACTGTCTTTTATTGAATGTATCGAAGTCATTAAATTAATGACTAAGGTAAGAAGAGGAGTGTATGGAAATAGACCAATGCCGGCATCTATTAAACGTTCGGAATAATAAGATTTCGTTAATAATAAACCAAGCAATTTTTGATCAGTGTTAAACATTTCATAAATCTAAAGTCACTAAAAACTTTATTAGAAATCACCCATCTCAGTGTCCAGTTTTCGTTAAATTAACAATTTCTTCTGCTGACTTAATGAGCGTGTAGCATTACCTAAATGTGTCCGCCCCGGTAGCTGAGTGGTCAGCGTGACAGACTGTCAATCCTAAGGGCCCGGGTTCGATTCCCGGCTGGGTCGGAAATTTTCTCCGCTCAGGGACTGGGTGTTCTGTTGTCCCAATCATCATCATTTCATCCCCATCGACACGCAGGTCGCCGAAGTGGCGTCATATCGAAAGACCTGCACCAGGCGAACGGTCTACCCGACGGGAGGCCCTAGCCACACGACATTTCCATTTATACCTAAATGTAAGTAAAACAGGCGAGTGTAAAAGCGCGAAGGCGCGCACACAGTAGTCCAACGAATATGAAAGAGCAACTGACACTGGATTCGGCCGAACTTTGGTTGCCAATGCACTGGCGTTCTGTTTTCCATTCTCACCAAACCAAGGGCTTGGGGCCAAGTGGTTCGACACGTGGAATCGTAGCTGGCTCTGATAGCTTGCCGAAGTTGCTCCGGTTTCGTTATTGTTATAAAGTAGCGTTTTAATCACGATTTCACCGGCCGACATTGTGAGTGGAGTAGAGGATTTAGCAGTCGTCGCATGTGCAATCTTCATTTTAATGCGAGAAGTTGCTCCTCTGGAAGAGAAGAACAAGAAACTATGATGGTGGACGACGTCACATTTAAAAGGTAGCGAGCGGTGTGATGGGACAAACTTAATGTCTGTCTAGTAGCTGAGTTGGAACATAGGCTGTTCCATAACTTTTTTCCCTAACGAAAGGTAAAGTCTGCTAATTGTTACTGTGTGTGTAGACCCTAAAATATGCCCGCATCTCGTGGTCGTGCAGTAGCGTTCTCGCTTCCCACGCCCGGGTTCCCGGGTTCGATTCCCGGCGGGGTCAGGGATTTTCTCTGCCTCGTGATGGCTGGGTGTTGTGTGATGTCCTTAGGTTAGTTAAGTTTAAGTAGTTCGAAGTTCTAGGGGACTGATGACCATTGATGTTAAGTCCCATAGTGCTCAGAGCCATTTGAACCCTAAAATTTCCAAAGATAATGTTTCTCACAGGAGAGCTACTGCTGCAGCAGAAAGTTAAGATTCACTCCTAGTTTCGGTGTTTCCCTTTGTCGTACATGGCGAAAAGATGTCAATAAAGACATCGTTTTGTTTTTCACATCGTGCATATCAGTTTCTGAAAACAGAGTTATTTCCTTCCAAGCTTCTAGTGTTTTCAGTTTTTGTAATCGCAGTTCGTAGGTGTCCATAAATATCCCCATTCACGATAAAACTCTATCACTTTTAATGCTTTCTCCATATTCCGCTCTATATTCCAGTATTTTTAAATACAATAAATACACTCCCTTAGTGAGAGCAGGCATCGCCTGCAAGGGTAACAGCGACTACTGAAACTAAACGTTTTCAGGAGAGCCAGGAGCCGCTCTGAATATGTTTTATTGACTGGTTGCGCTCTGTAACAGCCAAGTACAGTACTTTAATCTGTAAAATTCAGAGTTTCTGTTGATGCTCTTGATAAATTAAAGAGTGAAAACAGTCGATAAAACATACTAAGTGCGACTTATGACGGTCGTGAAAAACTTACATGAGGTGCGAAAATTAAGTATTGAGACTGATGTGAAAAAAAATTTTGCTTACCGTGTTAGTCAATTTTAGTGTTGTTCCCTTCAAAGTAGTTCCCTTCTGATTCCACACACTTTTTCCAGCGCTTCTGCCATTGATGGTAACATTTCTGGAACTCATCTTTTCTAATATCCTCCAAGACCCTCGTCACAGCTTTTTGGACATCTTGTGTTGTTTTAAAATGGTGTCCCTTGACCGCAGTTTTGACTCTTGGAAATAGAAAAACGTCGCACAGAGCGATATCTGCTGAATAAGGTGGCTGTGTTAGTACTGAAATTTGTTTTGAGGTTAAAAATTGCTGTACTGTCAGAGCAGTATGGGATGGCGCATTATCGTGTTGCGGAATACAATTATCAGCAATGTTGGCACGGACACAAAGAACTCTTTTACGAAGTCTTCCTAACATTTGTTTGTAGTAATATTGGTTAACTGTTTGTCCAGGAGGCACCCACTCTTTATGAATAATTCCCTTGGAATCAAAGAAGTTTACAAGCATGCATTTCACTTTTGACTTTGAGATGCGAGCTTTTTTGATGTGGGAGATCCCTTTGAGCATCATTGTGAAATTTGACGTTTTGTCACTGGATCGTACTGAAAATACCAACTTTCATCACCAGTGATACCAAGGCTCAACAATTCTGGATTGATTTCCATCTGCTCTAGCAGATCGGCTGCCACATTTTTCCGTGTTTCTCGCTGTTCTGGTGTGAGATTTTTGGGAACCATTTTTGCACAAATCTTTCTCATACCAAGAACTTCAGTTATTATTAGACTAACAGCTTCTCGATTGATGTTTAGTTCTTTTGCAATCATTGTGACGGATAATCTTCGATGAGATCGTGCAAGTTCATGCACCTTGGCCGAGTTGACATCCGTCCATGAGGTTGATGGTCGTCCACTGCGGTCTTCATCTTCAACATTCGTTCTGTCTTCACTAAAAAATTTATGCCAACGAAAAACTTGAGCTCTTGACATAACCTCCTCTCCAAAAGCCTTCTGAAGCTTACCGTAAGTTGTCGTCGCGTTTTCACGCAATTTAATGCAAAAAGAAATGGCATACCGTTGCGAAATACTATGCGGTTCCATTTCCGTGAAGAGAGACACAAACATGTGTTAACTTATTACAGCACAACTCACTTCTGAGCAGATGCATCGATGTGCCGCTTTGACTAGAAGCAGCTTATAGACCAAGGTCAAAGTTATTGTGCCTACGCAAGCCTGCAGCGTTGCCACATCTTGCAAAGAAAATCAGTCTCATTACTTTATTGTCCCACCTCGCATACACAACCGTTCTAGAGACACAATAAATCGGTACTGAACCAACGAACATCAGCCTTTCTGATGAAACATCAAATTTAAAATCTTGAAACTAAAAGAATGTAAAAATAAAGGAATCGTGTGTTACAGGCTGAATGTCTGAATCAAATGTTTAATTTCATTTAAAGTAATTTCAAACAAATCTAGATGCAATGTTCGCGCATCGCAAGTGGCACAGTTCCAAATAGAATAACCTTTCCCTCGGCTTTCGGCCACTCGTCTGAGTAATACAGAGGAACATCTCATGTGTTTGCCTCAGTGAACACTACAGTTTTACGAAATATATTGATACAGTAGTTTACAGATGGCATGATTACTAAGAAAAATTTTAAAGGGGCGTGCACACAAATTGGTAACAGTGTTTCCATAAGGTAGCTCACACGGTAGTAGAATATTTCATACAGTGTTGTGAAGTCGGCAGCGTGTGTGCGGCCGCCATATACTGCACAAGCTATGGCCCCACTCACTGCGCGAATGACATTTACTATCCCAAGATGTCTTTCGTCAAAATTCTCTGTTTGTTGTCATATTACGGCTCAAGCAGACGCGCGAGGAAAGAGAGTGGGAAGTTAGGGTACAAGGAAATCGGCGATAGCTGGTGTTTTCTAGAAAACCAGTGGCTGCGTAGTGCCCGTTCTCTGCACAAAGAATGGAATAATTTTTTCCGCACGCTGCGTAAACAATAATTTAAATTTCTGGGCATAACATGAGGCTGAATTTTAGAGTGGCGTCTTATTCTCGCGAGGCCGCCGAGCTAAGTGGCAGCTGTAAGAAGTGCCGATGTATAATGTATAACTTGGGCAACAGTAGCGCGCGCTACACGTCTCCAGCGGCGATACATAATGCATGCGGCCGGCGGCGGCGGTTCCAGCTCCAGCCGCTGCTGGAGAATCGCGGAAAACGCGTGGCTCTGTAAGACTGGGGCCCGAACACCTCCGCACACCGAAGCTAATTACCCGACTCGCCGGCGCACGCATCGTAAACCACACTGCACAGAGCTTACGTGCAACACCTTTACAGGCCATTCAGCGATGGAGTTCCTGATCACAAAATAAGACCTCTCGAAAACTGAGATCGACAGACGAGTGCAACAACAGGTATTTTTATACAGAAGTTTCGAAAGAGTTCGAAAACCTGCTAACAGGTGGTGTGCCCTCCGCTGTCCAGCTCGTACAGTATCAGCGTGCACAATTAAACTCGTCCTCTCCAAGCAGACTTTGCTGCCACATCACAATCCTCTCGAAATGTCCACCACTCGCACTACGGATGTGGCGCAAACGAACAATGAAATTTGCCGTCATATCGTGTAGTGTTGCAACGGAAATGGATTCAGATTTCACACGATGAGTCCAGTTGGGCGAATATAGAGGCCAATTCAACCCTACACCCGTATATTTTCAACAATCCAACACAATGACTCTACTCCCGAAAATTTCTGTTCAATATCTCATAGTCCGCAACTGCAGAAATTACTTGTATGCTGATGATCTCGCCCTGGCAACCCAAAGCACAAACTTCGATCAAAGACACAAGTGTGTTCTTTCCATCTGAGAAATAGGGAAATCACCCACAAGTTAATGATAGAATGGACGGGGGCTAAATTGGAACGCTGTGACACTCCAAAATACCTAGGAATAGCACTTGACAGGTCTCTAACATTCACAAAACAATGCATGAATTTCAAATCAAAAGTCTCCACCAGGAACAACGTACTTAAAAAAACTGGCCGGATCACAGTGGGACAGTCAAGCTGAAACTATCCGAACTTCTGCAATGGCATTGTGCTACTCGACTGCAGAGTATGCCTGTCCTGTTCGGTACAAGTCAACACATGTCGAAAAAGATTGATATTACTCTAAACGACACATGCAAATTATAACACACTGCTTGAAGTCAGCTACAGTCGAATGGCTCTATCGCTTTGCAGGAATTGCACCACCTCCTGTTCGAAGAGAAATAACAGCAAAGAGGGAGAGAACGAAACATGCATCAGCAACAACCCTACCCACAACGACTAATGTCAAGAAAAAGTTTCCTCAGAACATCGGAGAAACTAAGAAACACTGATGAAGAAGCCAGGCTGCCGCAGTGGAGCGCTGAGTTATTCCACCCTCCTTGTTAGAAAAGATTTTCAGAGTTTTTATGCCCTGGGCATGATGAGAATTGCCCAATCTGGGTCCTTCAATACGCTGATGTCAGGATTGGCAGATCACTGGTTAACCTGCCAAAATGGGGGTACATCGAAGAAAACAAAACTCAATGTGAGTGCTGAGAAGAACAGAGTGTTCAACATATGCTTCAGCGTCGACTGTGTCCAGTCACCTGTATAGAAGATGACCTCCACGAGGCGACGGGAAATGGACTGGAAGTGGACAAATTTTGGTCAAAGGTTATATAAACTGCTTTGATCTGTCAACAACTGTATAAACTGTGTTTTACGTATGTTTCTGACACGAGAATGACAATAATTCCCGAAAACTCATAAAGAAGAGCAACATCTCTTCACTGTAACGTTGTCTGACAACATCTTGCATGGACCACTGGTCGATTATCCAATGCTAGCTCTGTGGCGACAAACTGTCTCAAAATCGCAACATAGTGTTCATTAGCACCTGCGTGTCGCACGAAAAATGGGCCAATAACCCTTCTGTTGCCCACCTCAGCCCAAGCAGTAGCTTTGGGAGAATACAGTGATTTGGCTTCACACAAATGGGGATTTTCGGAACCGCAAAATCACCAGATTTCTTTGTTCATGACTCTATTTAGGTGGAAGTGTTTATCTATCAACCGGATGCAGCCAGTATCCTTTATTATAGATCACTATGAGAGTCCGGTTCACAAAGTCAGCTCTCTGTCCTACAGCTGGTACGGGTGTCGACTGGTGGGTTTGGATTTTGAATGGAAAAATGTGTATGCTCTGTCTCAGTACTCTCTGCGTGCTAGAACGCCTCAAACCAGTCTCTGATGCAATTCATCGGACAGCTTTCCTTGAATTTTCCCGAATAATTCCAGAAGCAGTGGCGATATACCCAGGAGCAACTACATTTGGTCTGAGGCCAATTTCCCCGCTAGATCAATCACTGACGTTGCCTATCCGTCGGAATTTGGCGACCAGCTTGTGAACTGTTTTCGCATCGATCCTTTTGGAACATTAAATCGTGTTTGAAAACTGCACCTTGTTGCCATAGGTCAGTGTTCTAACCTGTGGTATACCAGAAGGGTCACCAAAAAACGCGTTATGGAATCGAATACATGATTTCAACCTTCTGTTTCGGTACGCTAACCTCTTTCCACGTTTCGACGGTGCAACTGATCGCTCTGACCTGCTGTAAGCTATTTATGGGTACTGCGTATTGCAATTACGGCGGTATCTGTTAGCAGCTTGTATAACTATTTTGACATTTCTGATCTTACAGCTTTCACAATAAACATAACGTTTGCTACACTCATCTTCCTTTCTTAGTTTTCGAGAAATTTAATTCTGAAAAGTCTGAAATGAGCAGCTCTTGTCCTCGACACCCTCTGCTTCTAAACACATGTGCACCGACGAGTTACGTAGTTATGAAAAATTGGCTGTATCAATAAGACCAGTCGTTTGTTGCACACACTAGTAGCTAGACAAAATAGAACTGACGCTGGTCGGCATCTCGATGTATTGTTACTGACAAATCTTCCCACAGTGTTTGGCGGCGGCTACATGCACCACACGACGACAGAGATGGTCTCAAAGATTTTCGTATAGGTTACATCAAGGAAAAGCAGTCATGAACTGGGGGAAGTAGTCTGTTACACCGAGAGTGCACTTGGTGGCAAAGCAATTTTAATAGTTCAGTATGTTATCTGGTTGGGATCTCGTTAGATCTCATTCTGGCCATCGGCAGAAAGTGTAGATAACGTTCGTCCTGAATTTCTAAAAGGACTGGGGGAAGTGGTAAGCAAACGGTTAAGCAAGTTAGTACACTACCTCTATGGGACAGGATACATACCATCGGACTTTCGGAAGAATGTAATCTGCATAGTGCTGAGGACTGTAAGCACGGAAAAATACGCGGATTATTGGAGAATAATATTAACTGCTGTAGCTTCGAAATTGTTTTCTGGATTCATGATCTATGCATAATAAAGAAAAGAAGGTACTCTTGCAAACCGGTTAGTTTGGCTTTGGGATGGTAAATGCTCCACAGAGGATGTAACAGAACAAAGTGAGATTTTCCTACTCGTTCTTGTGCCAGTTCTGAAGCCAATAATTTTTATTTCCTTTTGTGATCTCCTTCCATTAGTCGAGCATACACCTTAGTTACATAAAATTACAATGAAGGCAAAAAATCGCAGCTCCATAAAAAAATGATTAATGTAGAGAAATGTATTTACGCGAGTAAGATATTTCGGTGATTAAAATTGCAAGTGCACAGCTTAATACAAGGGCGATATAAGCCTTTCCAAATTTGAAATGCTGGTGTAGCCGCCAGAATGTCCGCCCCCAGTAGCTGAGTGGTCAGCGCGACAGACTGTCAATCCTAAGGGCCCGGGTTCGATTCCCGGCTGGGTCGGAGATTTTCTCCGTTCATGGACTGGGTGTTGTGTTGTTCGT
Organism: Schistocerca piceifrons; assembly: GCF_021461385.2. Classification (NCBI taxonomy): domain Eukaryota; kingdom Metazoa; phylum Arthropoda; class Insecta; order Orthoptera; family Acrididae; genus Schistocerca; species Schistocerca piceifrons. The sequence continues at coordinate 93,986,167 of NC_060141.1, forward strand.
ATCATCATAATTCCATCACCATCAACGCGCAAGTCGCCGAAGTGGCGTCAAATCGAAAGACTTGCACCCGGCGAACGCTCTACCTGACGGGAGGCCCTAGTCACACAACATTTACATTTACCGCCAGAATGTTGAATGAAAACATGCAAACGGACTTGCAATGTGTTGTACAGGTGCCGAATGTCAATTTATGGGAAGGAGTTAACACTTCTGTTGCACATGATTGTCCAGTAAAGGGTTGCCGTCCGATGATGTCCCATATTGCTAGACTGGATACAGCTCTGTTGACAGCAGGTGAAGGCAACATGTTGACGCTCTGTAGAGTAGGTTGGGTTACCATAGTGATATATGGGCGAGCGGTGTCCTGTTGGGAGCCGGCCGGAGCGGCTCTAGGCGCTTCAGTCTGGAACCACGCGACCGCTACGGTCGCAGGTTCTAATCCTGCCTCGGGCATGGGTGTGTGTGATGTCCTTATGTTAGTTAGGTTTAAGCAGTTTTAAGTTCTAGGGGACTGATGACCTCGGATGTTGAGTCCCATAGTCCTCAGAGCCATTTGAACTATTTTTTTTTTTTTTGCCCTGTTGGGAAACACCACCTGGAATGCTGTTCATCAATGGCAGTACAATAGATCGAATCACCTGACTGATGTACAGATTCGCAGTCAGGGTCCTTGGGATGACCATGAGTGTGTTCCTGCTGTCATGCAAAATCGCATCCCAGATAGAGGTCTAGGTCCGTTGTGTCTAGTCCGCAGACAGGTTGGTTCGAGGCACTCAACTGGCCTCCACCTAACCAACACACGACCCTCACTGGCACCTAGGCAGAACAAGCTTTCAGCAGAAAACATAAGAACTCTGTCCTGTCCTCCAGTGAGCTCTCGCTTGGCACCACTGAAGTCGCAAATGGCGGTGGTTTAGGGTCTTCCCTCTCGGTAGTGCCACGTGGTTAACCGTTGCCGTGGCACGGAGTGGCCGCGTGGTTTGAGGCGCCATGCCACGGACTGCGCGGCCCCTTCCGCCGGAGGTTCGCGTCCTCCCTCGGGCATAGGTGTGTGTGTTGTTCTTAGCATAAGTTAGTTTAAGTAATGTGTGAGTTTAGGGACCGATGGCCTCAGCTGTTTGGTCCCTTACGAATTCACACACACACACACACACACACACACGCACGCACACACACACACACACTCACTCAAACACACTCATCCGTTGCACAGTGCTCTTGCGACCGTACGTTATCGTGACGACCACTGCCAACAGTCATGTACAGAGGCTACATTCCTTCCAAGTCCTTCTACAATGTGGCAAAAGGGATATCAGTCTTCTCGTTGCCGTGTTACCTGACCTCGTTGAAACTCACGTAGATGTTGATAATGACGTCTTTGTCGCCTTAGAAGCATTCTTCACTAACATGAACTCATCAAGTTCAGTCTAAAAAAATGGTTCAAATTGATCTAACCACTAAGGGACTTAACTTCTTAGGTCATCAGTCTCCTAGACTTAGAACTACTTAAACCTAACTAACCTAAGGACACCACATACATCCATGCCCGAGGCAGGATTCGTACCTGCGACCGTAGTGTCTTATGCAACTGGTGCGAAATTTGAATAGACATCTGTCAGATGTAGAGACAAGCCTAGCAATTACCGTTTATGTCGCACAACTACTTCTTGGTGTAGCAACTTCTTTCCTTCAGTCTGTATTTTTATTCGTGCAGTATTTCAGTAAATTGCGTTATTTACAGTAGAGTGTACCGACTACTGATGACAGAAATATATTACCTTCCTATGGAAACATTTTATTTACCCTGCAAAAAAAAACTGTTTTTATTATTGACGTAGCTTATTTGAGAGCCTTCCTTCTCCCTTGTAAGTGAACGTTTCACTTTTTCTAAAAACGTATTTCAAAAGTTATTTGTATTTAAAATTTTCGTTTTTCAGAATGTCCCAATCTTAAAATACAATTCTGTTTAACAGCCAGTATTACAGTTCAGTAGCCCTGATTTTTCTGTTTCCAGAAATGTACAGTTTTACTGAACTAATATTTAAATCTATTAATTATTCAAATCACAAAATTTCAGTTTCTTGAAAATCCCTGACGAACCTTGGGAATCCCCATGCACGCTAAAACTTCGCCTCTTATGGGGTATGACCTATTATTTGGCATTTTCGAATTGTAAAGCTTTTGGTTGAACTGATCTACTTCACTGCCTATTTTATCTTCGTTTATTTTGCTTTTTTCTTCCTTTTAGATTAATATGTTAAATGTGATATTCTTCTACTTTACCATTCTGTAATTTTTGTACTAAGCGCGTCTGTAAATACGCGTCGCTGACAAAGCTTCAGGGAGTCAACATCTAGTCATTAACAAGCGCATAGCCTCTGTTCAACTTAACTTTCGTGTCCGTTGGACGCCATGATGTGATGCTCCTTGCCAGTTAGTTGCTGCCTGGTAGTTATGTCTGTGTCAAAATGTATACACCCTTAGTGAGCCTGTACATTATTATCAAATCTGTACACTGCAAGCACAATGTAATGCTTCAAATGGTTCAAATGGCTCTGAGCACTAAGGGACTTAACATCTGAGGTCATCAGTCCCCTAGAACTTGGAACTACTTAATCCTAACTAATCTCAGATCATCACACACATCCATGCCCGAGGCAGGAGTCGAACCTGCGACCGTAGCGGCCGCGCGGTTCCAGACTGTAGCGCCTAGATTCGCTCGGCCACCCCGGCCGGCCTCGCGCTTACATTAACTAGGCAAATGTATTACAAAAGTTTAATTTCCTTCACTGCTTCATTGCTTTCCTTCACTGCACGCTCTGTGTAGAGAATGAATAATAACATCGAGATGTGGTTGCACAGCTGTCTCACACAAGTACTGCTCCATTTCAAGCCATTCAACTCTGTAAGTACAGTCTGGTTTCTATACAAGTTTGAGGTAACTTTTCACTCCCTATATTTCACACCTACTGCGTTCAGAATGGCAAAGAGGGTATTTTTTAAAGAGTGTATTTATTTAAATCTGCAGAGCCTGTAACCGTAGGCTTGCGTTTCATCACTCTATTATCTAATGTATGCCATAGGTTCAATATGGCTTCACGGTCCCTACATACCTCCACAATCCGAAATTTCCTATCCCGAGGGCCCGTTCCTAGCAGTTTATTTCATTTTTGTGTAAGTACTTCGTTCCAGTATTTTGCAACCATGACTTATTAAAGAGACAGTTTGGTAATTAATACCAAGTAGGAGCTGTCTCTTTGCAAAAGGAATTATTACAGTCTTCGTAAAGCCTGAAGCTATTTTGCCTGTCTAATACATCTTGCAGTGAAGATGGAACAGTTTTGTCACAGATACCTCTTCCGACGATCTCAGGACTTCTGCAGGATTGTCGTTTACTCCAGTTGAATCGTTTAGATCTTTCAGAACTCTGTCGAATTCTTCTCGCAATACGTTTCCCACCTTATCATCATGAACCTCTTCTTCTATTACTAGAACATTGTTAAAACGGAGACTTCGTTAAACCCTTTAGGCCACTTGAGCAGACAGGTAAGGAAACAGGTGAGTTCTTGGTGAATTTTAGTGAAACTTCTCTCGAGAAATTAGATTTATTAACACAACCTTTATTACAATAAAGCTTCCCTTCCTTGGTACTCAAGATCCACATTAGTAGAACATCAGTTCAATAATGACATACATTTAAAGGAAACACACTGGACCAAATCCCAGTAATATTACCAATAATGTGAAAGGCAAGCTAATAATCAAAGAAAACTATTAGCCTACGGATAAATTTCTCTCTTTTCTCAATAAAAGAAGGACAATTTCGTTTAACTACTTGCACATCAAACCACATAAGATATCTTAACATTAGACAACTTTCATGAGACCTTCGTCTATGATATGAAATTACTACCAGAAATTCACGCCGTCGACCCAAAAATTTTATGGTCTACAACATACATAGACCACCTACCGACATAAGCATCAATCATCTTTTAAATAATAACTTATGTTGAATGCTGCCTTGACGTCAAATATGTGGCGTCTAGTGAGCCTGCCCTCTCGGGTCGCTAGACAGCATTCAAACAAATCGTTGAATGAGTGTCATTACGAAATGAACAATGACAATATTTAGCTTTGACAATAACACAAAAGTGTCTCAAGCAAGGAGCGCCATGCAAATAAGAAACCTCTTCAGTATATACAATTCCTAATACAAGTGAAGTAGTCCAGCTGAGTCTTCTATCCAAGTCGCTAGTCGTGAATATTCTGAAAAACTGGACCGCGGCTCTTCGCATAGAGGACGCTTCTGTCGCGTTGCTGTCCTGGAGAGGGGTCGGTCAGCGTGCTATTGGCTGACGACTTCTTCACAGCCATCTCCACTCTATCGTTCCCGACTGGCGTGCCGGCGCTTGACTTTACGCCGTAACACCTTATATTAGAGTTTATAAAACACATAAATGGCAGTCGAAGAATTTTATACTGGCAGTAATCAAAACTCCTAAACGTTAAATAGTTCCAATAACATTAAAAAATACAAAGCATAAAAAATCGTTCTAGAAATCGTAATTCCGGGAAGTTCTGGTAGCACCATTAGCGAACTGCAGCCATAAAATGCACCATTCCATCGGCTGAACGAGAGTGATCAAACCGGCCCCAGGCCGCCTGTAATTATAAACAATCCTGCGCTAGCACGGGATCCAATGCACAGAATATAATCAAGATTCTGCAACAAAAAAGAGAAGTAAAATTAGTTAACTGAAATGACACACACTTCCATACGTGCATTTATTATCGGCTGCAGTGTGAACAATAATACAGGGAAAAAGAACAGTCTTATAATTATTTTTACAAATTTAAACTTGGCGGCTAAATGATGTCCACGCTGCCAAAACAGAATATTTCTGAATTTTAAAACTTAGCAAAGAGATGTACCCTTGACCACTTGAACGGGTTGTAATGTGAGATTAACAATTTCAATTAGAACCTTGGAAAGTCCAGAGTGACTCAAATTGGAAATTGTACCCCAGCACAGTCCCCACGGTTAAATGTTCCACCACACCAGCTTAACTGCCGCCCAAAGCTGCTACAAACCGCCCCCGCCTCACAAGAACGTCCCTGCACTCCATCTCACCAAAACAAGGTGTCTCATATGGCGCGCAACACTCGCTTAGCGGCCGTACGTCGCGCTTAGTCCACACTGCCACAGAAGAAATTCTGGTCGTATGTAAAGTACACAGGCGGCAAGACGCAGTCAATACCTTCACTGCGCAGTGGCGATGGTGCTGTTACCGACGACTGTGCCGCTAAAGCGGAGTTATTGAATGCAGTTTTCCGAAATTCCTTCGACAGGGAAGACAAATGGAATATTTCAGAATTTGAAACACGAACAGCTGCTAGCATGAGTTTCTTAGAAGTAGATACCTTAGGGGTTGCGAAGCAACTCAAATCGCTTGATACGGGATAGTCTTCAGGTCCAGATTGTATACCGATTAGGTTCCTTTCAGATTGCGATGATACGACAGCTCCCTACTTAGCAACCATATACAACCGCTCGCTCACCGATAGATCTGTACCTACAGATTGGAAAATTGTGCAGGTCGCACCAGTGTTTAAGAAGGGTAGGAGGAGTAATCCATCGAACTACAGACCTATATCATTGACGTCGGTTTGCAGTAGGGTTTTGGAGCATATACTGTATTCAAACATTATGAATCACCTCGAAGGGAACGATCTATTGATACGTAATCAGCATGGTTTCAGAAAACATCGTTCTTGTGCAACGCAGCTAGCTCTTTATTCGCACGAAGTAATGGCCGCTATTGACAGGGTATCTCAAGTTGATTCCGTGTTTCTGGACTTCCGGAAGGCTTTTGACACCGTTCCTCACAAGCGACTTCTAATCAAGCTGCGGGCCTATGGGGTATCGTCTCAGTTGTGCGACTGGATTCGTGATTTCCTGTCAGGAAGGTCGCAGTTCGTAGTAATAGACGGCAGATCATGGAGTAAAACTGAAGTGATATCAGGTGTTCCCCAGGGAAGCGTCCTGGGACCTCTGCTGTACATAAATGACCTGGGTGACAATCTGAGCAATTCTCTTAGGTTGTTCGCAGATGATGCTGTAATTTACCGTCTTGTAAGGACAACCGAAGACCAGTATCAGTTGCAAAGCGATTTAGAAAAGATTGTTGTATAGTGTGGCAGGTGGCAGTTGACGCTAAATAACGAAAAGTGTGAGGTGATCCGCATGAGTTCCAAAAGAAATCCGTTGGAATTCGATTACTCGAAAAATTGTACAATTCTCAAACCTGTCAATTCAACTAAGTACCTGGAAGTTAAAAATTACGAAGAACTTAAGTTGCAAAGACCACATAGATAATATTGTGGGGAAGGCGAGCCAAAGGTTGCGTTTCATTGGCAGGACATTTAGAAGATGCAACAAGTCCACTAAAGAGACAGCTTACACTGCACTCGTTCGTCCTCTGTTAGAATATTGCTGCGCGGTGTGGGATCCTTACCAGTTGGGATTGACGGAGGACATCGAAAGGGTGCAAAAAAAGGGCAGCTCGTTTTGTATTATCACGTAATAGGGAAGAGAGTGTGGCAGATATGACACGCGAGTTGGGATGGAAGTCATTAAAGCAAAGACGTTTCTCGTCGCGGCGAGATCTGTTTACGACATTTCAGTCACCAACTTTCTCTTCCGAATGCGAAAATATTTTGTTGGGCCCAACCTACATAGATAGGAATGATCATCAAAATAAAATAAAATCAGAGCTCGAACAGAAAGGTTTAGGTGTTCGTTTTTCCCGCGCGCTGTTCGAGAGTGGAATGGTAGAGAGATAGTACGATTGTGGTTCGATGAACCCTCTGCCAAGCACTCAAATGTGAATTGCAGAGTAATCATGTAGATGTAGATGTAGATCGATCGCCGGCACCACGGCCTCCCGCGCTATCTCTGGCCCACGTTCTGCAACTTCTCCCGCCTTCTCTGTAGCACAATGGCTAAGAAAACCTCCGCCACGGGACACGTGTCCACAAGTCAGCTACCAGCGGTGTCGCTGGAATCTATCGTGGCCATACAGAATCGATTGGGACACATCAACCTCCACGTTAAAGTAAAGCTGCTCCCCCAAGGGGAGGATGGGTGAAGGTGGGGAGGGGCGTGTCTATCAACCCAGTTCCCTTTCGTTACCATCATTTCAACACTTCATCCGTCCGATTTGGAACTGGCTCAAGTGGGTCCGGATTTTCCTGTGTGTTTGCAAACCTCTAACCTGGAAGTTAACAGGTGTGAGAACGAACGACCTTACGCAGAGCAAGATATCTTGGCGACATTTTACCAGTTACCCCGTTTACCCCGTTTTTTTTTTTTTTTTTTTTTTTTTTTTGCAGCTCTGTCCCAACTCACTTTTCACATGGACTTGGTCGCCCACTGCAGTCGACGCCGCACACCGTCTCTTGTTAAGCTTGGGCTTCTCGCTGGTACGCCAATTGATGTTCTTGGTAGCTTCCGATCTAGCTTTCGGATTGCTGGGATCTACATACATTGCAAGAGTCATTAAAAGACCAGAGGTTACTTAGCAGGGTTGTAACCACTCTCCTAAGGCCTAAGTCATAACCTTAGATTCCTAAATAATAAAAATAATTATTTGATAACACTTTAACAAATATTGAACATCTAGCATTAATATTGGAATAATTAGATTCCTAAGAATCTGTAGGCTACAAAAGGTGAAGATGTGACTTTTTTCTTTTTCTTATAAATAGCGATGTAACCTATTGTTTCTCTCTCCCCATGTCCTTGTTTCCGGTGTACTTGTGTGTCGGTCTAGGGGGGGGGGGGGGGGGCATTGATATCTATTATTGTACTGAAAAGTTTTGACCTGCGGAAATATATTGAAAAATGGAGAAATACTGGATTTAATTTGACATAGTTCCAGCCTGCGAAAAACTGTGAATATAATCGGACGGATAATTAATATTTCCAAGACTTAATGGGAGCGGTTTTGTTAAAAAGGAGCAATAATTAATTTGAAACAGTTTTGATGACATTTATAGGCAGTGACCTCACGAATTGAAAGTATTCAATAATATTAACTGGCAAATTTACGCTACGCATTGTAGGTGCAGTTCACTTGCCTCATCAGATTGCCAATTCTTGTGATATCTCTGGTCAGCATTGTATCCGACGATACTGAAACTTGAAAAATGAACTAAAACTCTGTAAAACTGCTGAACAGCTACAAGTGAATATATTTATAAGATATCAGTGATTTTATAATGGCACTGTATCTCAAAGATCGATAGGGGTAGAATATTAATTAATTATTGCGTCGTCTCTTGTGCAAGATTATACGAAAGTTTACACGTCCCTGAGAAATTAATTTAAAAACTTAACGATACCTGAGCGAGACTCTGCACACGCAGCACCGAAGGAGACGCTAAACATTAACCTCGCAGGAGTGGTTTGGCGAGTTACATGGCGAGCGGTATTAAACGCAAGGCTTAATCAGCTCAGTGAACGGTCTCACTGCCTTTGAGAACCCGAGTGGTAAATTATCAAGACTGACTTAAGGTTGCGGTTAATGCATTCCGTGAAATGAAGGTTGTGGACAATACAGCTTGGTCGTAATGTGCCTTATTCCGTGCCCAGAGCAAAACTTGAGAAACTCGTGCGAAGTGAGTGCAGGCGCGTTTTGTGGCAGCAGAAACTCGCAAAAATTAACGCTAAACAGTGGCTGCTCATTTCAGTGGTGGCATCCCGGCTAGGAATGAGCTAAACAAACCTGGTAAAATCGTCCACCACGGCAAGGATGAACGAGTTGCCACCTTAAGTGGGAACAGGCAGTCCCCCATAATCCACCAATAGCTTGGCCAAAGGGTGAAATTGCCGAGTGGGTTGCAGAAGTCCCTTTCTATCAGAAGCATCGGGTTTCTCGTGTTTGCAGTCTTGGAAGATACTGAACAGTTTTGGATCTCGGCTGCCATGCCTTTCCAAGTAAAGTGTTCGCATATTTTCGTCAGTTTTTTTCCGGACACCCAAGTGAACACCACACAGAGACTGATCATAGTACTTAAAAGTGGCCGGCACCAGGCTCACGGGTCGACAAAGCTTAGCTTTCTGGTCACGCCGCCCCTGTTAGCAAAGCACCCCTTTCTCTAACGAGTACCCCGCCAAAGAGCGCCCCTCCTTTAATTCCCTGTGGGTGGCAGGAAGTTCGGAATCCTTCTCTAACGCACAATTTCGCGCTCGATTGTCCGTTTCAAGCCGAAACCGGCGATGTTCCACATAAAACTTAAACTTTTAGTGATGAATAGCATCGCTAATTCTTTTAGCTCATAAACAGAATAACGCTATTCAGGACCCGAGAGTGTCCTGGAAGCTTAAGCCAACGTGAGGGTTCCTTTCTGCCACAGCAACAGGACCTTAGAGATGCTTACACATGAAGCACTGATTTGCACAACAAAGGGCAAATTGAAATCCGGAAATCCCAGAACCGGAGTATTACTAATGATAATGACGCTCTTCATTGCCTCTAAGGCGGCCTGTTGGCTATCAGCCCAGTTAAATTTCTTGCCCTTCTTCCTCGGCTACCTGAGACCAGCTGCAAAGCCCAGCAAAGTTACACACGAAATTGTAAAAAGAAATTGCACATTACGATGAACTGGGCAACCTCCTCTTTACTACGGGGTACCAGAAACTTATGGATGGCACTGGTCTCAGACCAGTTATTACTTCTTCCTCTGACAAATGTGCGCCAAAAACGAAGTTTCACTCTTGGCCAGAGTTACCTTGCTTGGACACCAGCTGCCTAATATGTTCGATACGCTCTTCGTAGCTTTTACTATAAACCCCCACGTCGTCCAGGTAATTGTGTACGAATTTGAATTCGAATCTTCCCAAAACAGAGTCCAGCAGGCGGGACAACATCGCCGTCCCCGTCACAATCTGAAGGGTGCACGATTAAATTCGTAAGTCCATAGAGAAACCGGTCTATATTCCTCGGCAATTTGGATCTGATAGTATGCCTGGTTTAGATCCAATAGTGAGAAAACACGCGCGCCCTCAAAACGATTGTGCAAGTCATTGAGAGGAACAGATTCTAAAACGGCCTTAAGCAACCTATAGTCGTCTACCAGCCTATATCCGGTACTGTTTAGGTTTCAGTCCCACAAAAATCGGAGATGCATAGGGAGAGACCGACGGTCCTCCAAAGACCTGCCTAAGATTTTACGCAGCTATCGTTTTTTGAAGGTAAAGCCGATATGGTCATTGATGACCAGTGTGTGACATGTCAGCCTCATTTGATTAGACATCATATATGATATTCCCAACATCTCCGAAAAAACAACCGGGAACTGTAAAGGACTCCCAATAATTGTTTAGCTTGAGCTTCCGGTAGATGTCGAGCATGAAACTTGGAGTCATCTACCTGGACTTGGTACACATTATCCTTTAGTCAACAGTTACAAAATTTAAATATTTTCTCAGAACTAAACTTAAAATCCTTTCGGAGAATAGTCCAAGACGAAAAAGGTCTACGCAAGAAAATCGAACCCCAGCAGCGCAAGTGCCGTTACGTCCCCCAATAACTAAAAACTGCCGAAGCCAAATTAACGTGCCTGTCACAGGTTTACAGCAGACGAAACCAACAACGTCCGAACTTTCGTTAGCAGAAGACTGAGAATCTGCCATAGCTGACTGCAATCACGGTAAACCCACGCAGCCTTTATTATTAATGTACCAATCATAATCCGGTAACGTCACGCTACTCTCCGAATCGAGTAGACAACAGACAGGTTCAGTGCCTACAGAAGCCCACATGAGCGGCAACCGAGAGCGCACACCTTGCGACACCCCCGCGGCGGTAGGTCGGCACCCGTCCCTAGACTTTCCTCCTGACGTTAGCTGTGTGTAGAGCGTCCCCGATGTTCGGTGCAAACGCACGCAAAATGTAATTGGCTGCCGCATGTAGAACACCCCAGACTCCCTCATCGATGTTGTTTAGAGTTATCATTTAATCCAGCATCGTTGTAGCTCTCCTTAGGCAGCCTTTCCTCTTCCCACAACTAATCACAATGCGGCTCATTTTCTACGCCTACAACGTATGTTCCAACTCGGAAAACGAGCAAGGCCTGTCCAAAAATATCACCCATAATCGAGATTGTGGCCGCATACCTGCCCATGATGCTACCCAAGGCTCCTCTTTCAGATATATTAACTCGTAACGCAATCATAACCATCTTTAAACCGTCTTTAACCTATCTACGTAATCTGTCGAAGCCTTGTTATCGTCTTGAACTTGATAAAAGCAAGCATCAGTAAGATCTCTGCATCTGCAAGCACCCAAACATTCTCCTAAAATTTTCAGTCGGAGAACAGTCAGAGATCCGCTTTTGCTTACTATGTCAGCTTCAGCCCACTCAACAGTCTCTCTGGCAGACATAAAAAAAATTAACATTTTAACTCTTTGGGAATTTTCATAACTCATTCCTGATTCTTCAACTTAACAGTTAACCACATAGCTTCTTCAATGTGATAAACATCTTTAGCAGGCAAAATACAAATGGCTCTGAGCACTATGGGACTCAACTGCTGAGGTCATTAGTCCCCTAGAACTTAGAACTAGTTAAACCTAACTAACCTAAGGACATCACAAACATCCATGCCCGAGGCAGGATTCGAACCTGCGACCGTAGCGGTCTTGCGGTTCCAGACTCCAGCGCCTTTAACCGCACGGCCACTTCGGCCGGCAGGCAAAATACAAACCCCTCGAAGTATCGGACGCAGTGGATTCGGAAGCTTACTAAATTTTCTCCACAGACATACTGCCCTATTTGCGCCAGCATCTCCTTCAGCATTTAAGCTTTTCTTACCTTCACCTACCCGCCATTTGTGTAGAGAAAGGAGCCCCTGTACAGAAATAATTTCCTGTATCAGAGCCTAAATATCCAGCAAGTATTTAGTTACCTTGTAAACAGCCTATATATATCATTCACATTATTGACTGCACGATCTACCAGTGCATGTAGACCAAGTAACTGTGCCTGGGAAGTGGAGGAGTCATCTAAAAGATCAACACACTTTTTAACAACGCCAAGCAAGGAAAGACACGTGCCACATGTGGTGCTGACCTCTCCGATTGCCTTCACTGTGGTGTGGACCAGCTTGTGTACTGCTACCCACAAACATTTGCACTGTTCATCCATGCTGCCTATGTCAGATTTGCCTCTAATGTGTAACTCATGCCATAATGGATCCTACCTCAAATATTTCAGTCTCAATATGGTTCTAAACGTCATGGCATGGTGGCTGCAAACACACGTAGTAATTAGAGAACGACCCGAAAATTTTACTCTTAGTAACTAAATCAACTTAACTAACCAGTACCAAGGAAAGCAATGTTTCCAGAGCAACCACACTTCGCTCCCGTTATAAAAAAGACATCGCATTAAAATCTTAAGGCCGTTTTAGAAAGTTGGTCAAGAAACAGGGTTCCTTTGGCGAACGCTGCTGAAGCTTCTCTGAAGATGTTAGATTTACTGACACAGCCTTTATTACAACGAAGCTTTAATTCCTTTGTATTTAACATAGACATTAGTAAAACTTCAGCTCAGTAACAACATTCTTCTAAATGACCAAATCCCTGTAATATTAGCAATAATATAAAAGCCAAAAAAAAAGAAACAAAGAAAACTAGAGGCCTATGGCTACCTTTCCTTCTTTTATTAATAAGAAAGAACGATTTCGTTTAATTATTAGTACATAAAACCATCTTTAAATAACTCTCGTTAGATGTCTGTCCGTAATATGAAATTATTTCCAGAGATTGAAACCAATGACCTAAAATTGTTATTGTGAACTAAGATCCATAGACGCCCTTGCGAGATAAGCATCAGTCATATTTTAGAGTTTAGAAAACACATAAATAGCAAACTAATAATTATATGCTGGCACTAATCAAAGTTTCTGATCATTAACAAATAGTTCCAATGGCGTTAAAAAATAAAAAATAAAAAAAAACGCTTTCTAGAAATTTAATCCCGGGAAATTCGTGTACCACCGTTATAGAACTGCGACCAAAAAAATGCAGATTTTTTTTTTTTTTTTTTTTTTTTTTTTTTAGAGAAGTGAAATCAGTCAACTGAAAAGACATACACTTCCATACGTGTATTTATTATCTGCTGCAATGTGGACACTAACAGAAAGAGCCATAACAGACTTATAACTATTTTTAAAAATTTGACCTTGCGGCTAAATATGTCCACGCTGCCAAAGCAGCTTCTTCCTGAATTTTAAATCGTAGCAAAGAAATGTACTCTTGGCGACTTGAACCAGTCGTAAGGTGAGAGTAACAATGTCAATTAGAACCTTGGAAAGCCCAGAAGGAGACAAATTCAAAATTCAACGGCTCCAGAGAAGGCACTGAATAACGATCGCCCCGCAGCTCACAAGGACGTCCACACACTCCAAGTCACCAACACAAGGTGTCTCCTGTGGTGCGCGGTACTCAGTGGCCGTACATCGCGCTTACTCCGAACTGCCACGGAGCCACTGCCGCCAACACACTCTCCCGCTCAACTCACGCCTCGTTCTGCGACTTCTCCCGCTCTCTCTGCAGCACGCTGCTTGAGGTAACCTCTGCCACTGGGCTTGTATCCACAAGTCACCTACCAGAGGTGTCGCTGGAATCGATCGTGGTCAAGCAGAACCGATTGGGTCATGTTATCTTCAAGTTTCTTTCCCTTCTACGTCTCTCTCCGTCCCTTTTCGTTTCCCTTGCCATCTGATTTCTTAATAACACTCGTTTATACAAAAGTCTCTATATTTCCTGTGTGCGGCATCTATCTTTCTGCTCAGAATTACAAACCAATATCGTTGACGTCTCCCGGATGGAATATCCTAGAATGTACTCCTAGCTGAAGCATTGTTCCTTTAGGGAAAGTACTTGCGTGGATTAAAAAATAACCACTTGTGTGAATTACAGATTACCAGTTCAATACACGATATAATACGAACAATAGATGCAGGTTAAGGAACAGTTTCTGTGGTCTTACGTGTACAGTAGTCGCTCGACATCATCCGACATTGTCGGTCTACTATACAAGGTACTATTATAAGGGGTTTCTTCACAGATATGTGATTGGTTTGATGAATATTTGATTAGGAGAGCACAATACGTTATACTGGACGTTGAACGTTCCACAGAAAATGCACCAAGGAAGCGTAATAGAACGTCTAGTGTTTCCAATACATGCTGAAAGGGTACAGTACCGCCCGACATTGAAAATAGGTACAGCATTCTTCATTATTCGTGGCAGAAAAACATATTTTTTGTAATAATAACTCAATTTCACTTAATACACCGAAGCCGCATACTAGTGTAGGAAAGAATGACAATTTATTTATTTAATTGATCACATGTGCACTCCCACAAAATAAATCCCTACATCCAATTTGGTGAGATCTGCGAAATGAATGAATGTAAGGTCGTCTGCTAACCGCAGATAGTGAATGTGGATATATGATCATCTTTGAGACGGCCCTTTGGTCACCTTTGGTGGAACCAAAGAGATGAAATTTACCGGAGCTTTGAGCGCCTGAAATGTGGCTGACCAATACGGTAGCACGGTGCTCCCCCACCTCGACAGAGGTGCGAGCTGACCTGAAGAACGGCCATGTTTTTCAGAACTCTGCCGCTGGATCTTGTGTTGGTAAGACCTGTCTTAGGTGTGCTCCGTAAAGACAAAAGAGTGGAGACATTGTATGCATGTGAAATACTTAAGAGTAGTTTGGAATAATAATTTCTCTATTTCAGGAGCTTTGGTGGGGAGAATTAAATGTCAGGCAGGTAATATTAAGGGGATCGTAGTAATATTCGGAAGTGACCAACGGTCACAATGAAACCACGTATATCAATAAGTTGAAATACTTCCGAGTGTACTATAAGTTGGAAATATTTAAGAAATGGCGTGTGCAGGACTTGAAATTAGAGACGAGTACTTCCACGTGGGGAGTACTGTGTGAGTCTCAATCTGTGTATGAGGCAAAGGATAAAGAGAAGTACTCGTCCATGGTATCAGTTGAGGACTCGCGTGCGTGATGAATATGTTCTTAATATTACTTTGCTTGTTATGTTTCCGTGTGACGCTTGATTCAAACTATAATACTCTGAGAGAGAAGCAAGGTGAGTCCGCCGTCTATCCAGCAACGCCACTTGGCTTGCATTGCACAGGAAGACGCGCATATATCCTCCAGAGTTCATAGTAGGAAAGAAAAGTTACGAAGTGGGTCAGTGTCGTATGAAACTGGGATAAATACTAATTGAAGTGGGAAAGCTGAAAGTGATGTGATTATAACGTTGTGACTATTCTTTGTATTGTATGTTGCCAGTGTGATGTATTTCATGAAATTTAAGTATGTGTGGTTTGCATGGGAGAGTAGCAAGTTAGGTACAGAGGCAGTGGGTTATGCATGTTCCTTTTTGTACCGCTCGGTCTGGAGGAAAGTTTCGTGATGATGGCTGTGAGAGTCGAAGTGTGAGATATAGCAAAAAATCCACCATCCTATCCAGAAAGTGCACTGTAGCGTTAAATAATTACGAGACCATAAGACAGAGAATCACCAATGTAAAGCCATGCCCTCTGGGCGGAGTTTCTCAAGTGTAATTGTTTCAGAAAAATGTAATGGTGTGTTTAGGCTATAGAATTATCGGAATAAAAAAGATAGTGAAAAGAAAAAGATTGGTGGCCTTTTCCTTCGAATAGTATGTTGTCATGATACCCATAATTTATAATGTGTGCGCCATTCATATTCAGTGCGATGGCGACGTGTTGTTAAAAGCCGTTGGGTAAGAAAGAAAATGTGGTATTGCCAGTGCGTAGTGAACAGTCAGAGTTGTGTAAATTACTAACAGTCAGATGTGCGTTATCCGTTGCGTAATATTCAAACAGGAGAATAATTTGTAACTTAATTGTGGGTACTAGAGCTCGTGTTACTTGATAAATAAGAATGAATCCACTCGCTTGGCAGACCACTCATCTTGCAGGCCTGACTGCTTGATGCCACAGTATGTGCAAGGCATGCAAACGTTTTATCAGATGGGATTAGCAACACCATAAGGTTTATCTTTGAGTATGCTGTTATCCACAGGAAGGTACGGTCGTTGGACGATCGTAAGACAATGCAGAAAGACATGGAAAAATTTCCCACTAAATCTAATGGCAGCTCTACTTAAATGGTACGTCAAGTGGTGACATCAACAAACAAAAACTAACCCTATAGCATCTATTTATACGATTAGTTGTGAGTACTGGGACCGCGTCACGTCATGGAATTAGGGATAATACATTACTGACCCTTAAATTGCTACACCACGAAGATGACGTGCTACAGACAAGAAATTTAACCGACAGGAAGAAGATGCTGTGATATGCAAATGATTAGCTTTACAGACCATACACATAAATTTGGCACCGGTGGCGACACCTACAACGTGCTGACATGAGGAAAGTTTCCAACCGATTTCTCATACACAAACAGCAGTTGACCGGCGTTGCCTGGTGAAACGTTGTTGTGATGCCTCGTGTAAGGAGGAGAAATGCGTACCATCACATTTCCGACTTTGATAAAGGTCGGTTTGTAGCCTATCGCGATTTCGGTTTATCGTATCGCGACATTGCTGCTCGCGTTGGTCGAAATCCAATGACTGTTAGCAGAATAAGGAATCGGTGGGTTCGGGAGGGTAATACGGAACGCCGTGCTGGATCCCAACAGCCTCGTATCACTAGCAGTCGAGATGACAGGCATCTTATCCGCATGACTGTAACGGATCGTGCAGCCACGTCTCGATCCCTGAGTCAACAGATGGGGACATTTGCAAGACAACAACCATCTGCACGAACAGTTCGACGACATTTGCAGCAGCAGAGACTATCAGCTCGGAGACCATGGCTGCGGTTACCCGTGACGCTGCATCACAGACAGGAGCGCCTGTGATGGTGTGACTCAACGACGAACCTGGGTGCATGAATGGCAAAACGTAATTTTTTCGGATGAATCCAGGTTATGTTTACAGCATCATGATGGTCGCATCCGTGTTTGGCGACAACGCGGTGAACGCACGTTGGAAGCATGTATTCGTCATCGCCATACTAGCGTATCACCCGGTGTGATGGTATGGGGTGCCATTGGTTACACGTCTCGGTCACCTCTTGTTCGCATTGACGGCACTTTGAACTGTGGACGTTACATTTCAGATGTGTTACGACCTGTGGCTCTACCCTTCATTCGATCCATGTGAAGGATAATGCACGACCGCATGTTGCAGGTCCTGTACGGGCCTTTCTGGATACAGAAAATGTTTGACTGCTGCCCCGGCCAGCACATTCTCCAGATCTCTCACCAATTGAAAACGTCGGGTCAATGGTGGCAGAGCAACTGGTTCGTCACAAGACGCCAGTCATTACGCTTGATGAACTGTGGCAACGTGTTGAAGCTGCATGGGCAGCTGTACCTGTACACGCCATCCAAGCTCTGTTCGACTCAATGCCCAGGCGTATCAAGGCCGTTATTACGGCCAGAGATGGTTGTTCTGGGTACTGATTTCTCAGGATCTATGCACCCAAATTGCGTGAAAATGTAATCAAATGTCAGTTCTAGTATAATATATTTGTCCAGTGAATACCCGTTTATCATCTGCATTTCTTCTTGGTGTAGCAATTTTAATGGCCAGTAGTGTACTGACAATGGGACCATCTGACCTGTTATTCACCGATTTTGATGAGCATAGGATTTGTTGTACAGGGACCTGGCCGAGTGCCTGGCTATCGGGTTTTCATGCGAGGGCCCCCAGCTGCTGTAAAAACGATGTTGAAGCTTTATGCATATCTGCTACACCCGCTACATTAGCCAAGCGTTGACGAAGCGAGCACAGCGGCTAATTTCTACGACTACTACGCTGGTGCTACGGGTTAAATTTCTGCCCGTATGCTTTGTTTGACGAACGCTTGTTTGTCTCACGGTCGGAATTCCGCACTTGGAAAAGCCCCTTACCACTGATAGAAAATTGCTTTCCCCTTTTGTTCGTGAGACCATGTGCAACTCCAGACTCTTCAAGCTCCCATTTTGCACGAGCTGGTGCGAGAGCGGCTGGTAATTCTTTGTTCGATGAAGGCGAACAATGCACCAGTTCTGGTGCGAGTTCTCGGGCGACGAAGTCGCCACTCCCCTCTGCTCTCACGCACTGCAAAGTAAATTCTTTAATTTTTTTCCGATTTGTCCGTAGATAAAAAAATAACCACACAAACATAAGACATAGCGTCCCACATTTTTTTCTCTTTGTTTCACCAACGTGTACTGAATGTTCCGTATGGTGATTCGTCTTTCAGCCAACAGATCTTATACTGCGCTGGATATCGCAGCATCATTTGCAATGGAATTAGCAGAATTCGTCCTCACAGGTGTGTTTCTAAGAAGGTTTATATCGAGACGCTATGTTTCGCTGTAAGTGACGGTGTTAGTAAGGTCACCTTCTCATTGCTCATCACACTCCCTTACTTCTTTTGGCTGTCCTTCTGTAGGAACGTTTGCTGCTTCCATTTTGTTAACACACACAGCGCTGAAGACGTGCTGTGAACAACTGATGCTAGGCACAAATGCCGCCTGGAAGTTTAAAAGGCCTGGGAGTTCCGTAACGTTCCGTGAGGCAGAGGGGACAAAAAGAGGTGAGGTCACGTCTAGGAAACGCGGTAAGCAAATATTGTCCCAAGAGTTTGGAATTTTAAGTAGGAACCACAAACGGAATACACATCTGAAGAAAGTTTGCTGTAATGTCTGATTAATTAACGTAATTACAGCGGTGGAAATGACTGGTTTTGACTAAATTTGCAGGAAATGTTGTGTTTAATGGTATAGTATACAATGAAATTGAGTATATTATTATTATTTTCGATTATTCCCTTTTGAGAGAGCGATTGAACTTGAGTAGTCATTATTTCTTCTTCTTTCTTCGTTCTTTCCAAATTCTGTTCATACGTTCACTTGTTCTCTCTTGCGTTCTTCAGACCATCTTTTTCCCGTTCTGTTCTCCGTGTGTTCCTGTTCAAGTGTGTTTCTGTATGATGTTTCTAAACTGTTCTCTACTGTTTATGTTGTCTTGTGTGATCCCCAATTCTTTAATGTCTTCTTCTACTTCAGTGATCCACTTTGTCTTGTTTTTGATCTTGTTCATTATCTACCTGCTTTTATTCATCCTTCTGATAAGTCCATGAAATTTCAGCCTTCTCTTTCTAATGATGTTTGTTATTGTTTCTATGTCTCTGTAAATTTCTCTAGGTAGCCTCTTCACCCAAATTCCTTTCCGAAACACTGGTCCATATATTTTCCTCAGAATTTTTCTTTCCTGCTTTTTAATGTCTCTGATCTTCGTATGACCATGAATCACTGTAGTTTCTGAAGCATGAAGTGCTTCTGGTAGGACTACTGTGTTGTAATGTCTTAGTTTCGCATTGACAGAAATAGATTTCTTATTATAGTGTTTCCAGGTGAGCTTATATCCTTTTTGCAATTTGGAGATTCTATCTTTATTGGTTGTTGAGTTCAGTCCTGATGTTTGGATTATCTCTCCCAGATATCTGAAGTGGGCAACTTGTGCCATTTTCCATATTGAGTAGTAATGGGGAGATTATATACAGGTTTTTTTTCATTTACTGTGGTTTCTCGTAGGCGATTTGTAGCCCAGTTTTCTGTGAGATTTAGTGTAGTTTTTCCATTGAAAGTTTGGCTTCCTCTCTATTGTTCGTTAGAATGGCAAGATCGTCCGCGAAAGCCAGACACTTCACCCTAATTCTCTGCTCATTTTTAATCCCAAGCTGAATTCCTTTTATTTTATTTTCCCATGTCTTCACAATTTTTTCCAGTACCATGTTAAACGGAAGGGGGGACATTGCATCTCCTTGGTGAACACCAGTAAGGATATGAAATGCTTCTGATGTTTCTCCCATGAATTTAACTTGGGAGGTGGTATCTGGTAATGCCTGTTGAATAGTTGACCT
Source organism: Schistocerca piceifrons (assembly GCF_021461385.2). NCBI lineage: Eukaryota > Metazoa > Arthropoda > Insecta > Orthoptera > Acrididae > Schistocerca > Schistocerca piceifrons. The sequence goes on from NC_060141.1 coordinate 94,006,225, forward strand.
TGTTTTCCTGTCAATCCCGAACTCCTCTAAACTGTGAAATAATGTTTTTCTATCTATTGAATCGTAAGCCTTTTTAAAATTAACAAAAGTTACCACAGTATTTCTACATCTTCTTATATATATATATATATATATATATAGAGAGAGAGAGAGAGAGAGAGAGAGAGAATACCACTAAACACTGAATTTCCTGCAAATATGGCACGATGAAATTAAATATACACTGAAACGCCAAAGAAACTGGTATGGGCATGTGTATTCAAATACAGATATATGTAAACAGGCAGAATACGGCGTTGTGATCGGCAACGCCTGTATAAGACAAGTACCTGCCACAGTTGTTAGATCGGTTACTGATGCTGCAATGGCAGGCTATCAAGATTTAAGTGAGTTTGAACGTGGTGTTGCAGTCGGTGCACGAGCAATGGGACATAGCACCTCCGAGGTAGCGATGAAGTGGGGATGTTCCAGTACGACCATTTCACGAGTGTACCGTGAGTATCAGGAATCCGGTAAAACATCATATCTCAGACATCGCTGCGGCTGTAAAAATGTCCTCCAAGAACGGGACCAACGACGATTGAAGAGAATCGTTCAACGTGATAGGAGTGCAGCCCTTCCGCAAATTGCAGCAGATTTCAGTGCTGGGTCATCAACAAGTGTCAGCGTGCGAACCATTCACCGAAACATCATCGATATGGACATCAGGAGTCGAAGGCCCATTTGTGTACCCTTGATGACTGCACGATACAAAGCTTAACGCCTCTCCTGAGCCCGTCAGCATGAAAATGGACTGTTGATGACTGGAAACATGTTGCCTAGTCGGACGAGTCTGGTTTAAATTGTATAGAGCGGATTGACGTGTACAGGTATGGAGATAACCTCATGAATCCATGGACCCTTCATGTCAAAATGGCTCTGAGCACTATGGGACTTAACATCTGTGGCCATCAGTCCCCTAGAACTTAGAACTACTTAAACCTAACTAACCTAAGGACACCACACACATCCATGCCCGAGGCAGGATTCGAACCTGCGACCGTAGCAGTCGCGCGGTTCCGGACTGAGCGCCTGAACCGCTAGACCACCGCGGCCGGCCCTTTCATGTCACCAGGGGAATGTCCAAGCAGGTGGAGCCTCTGTAACGTTGTGTGGTGTGTGCAGTTGGAGTGATGTAGAACCCTTATACGTCTGACAGGTGACACGTACATAAGCATCCTGTCTTGTCACCTGCATACATTCATGTCCATTGTGCATTCCGACGGACTTGGACAATTGCATCAGGACAATGAGACACCTCAGACGTCCAGAATTGCTACATAGCGGCTCCAGGAACACTCTTCTGAGTTTAAACACTTCCGTTGGCCACCAAACTGCTCAGCCATGAAAATTATTGAGCATATCTGGAATGCCTTGCAACGTGCTGTTCAGAAGTGATCTCCACCCCCTCGTAGTCTTAAGAATTTCTGGACAGCCTTGCAGTATTCATGGTGTCAATTCCCCCCCCCAGCACAACTTCAGACATTAGTCGAGTCCACGCCACGTCGTGTTGTGGCATTTATGCATGCTTGCGGGGACCCTATACGATATTAGGCAGGTCTACCAGTTTCTTTGTTTCTTCAGTGTGTGTGTGTGTGTGTGTGTATGTGTGTGTGTGTGTGTGTGTAGTGGAAGCCGTAAACCTTAGCCACTGCGCTAGGCTAACTTGGTCGAAACATCATCAAACAACGTTACCAGCATAGGAGGTACACAGGTAGCTTCATCGTCGATTTTCTCGGAATGTAGGGACCGCCACATGAAAAGCCGCTACCTAGGTGCTCAGGACAGCTTCTTCTACAATGTGCCTAAGACTCATTAATATCCGTGAGTAACAGGCCTGATGTTCGTCTTTTAAGAAGCTATGTTGAAGTGGGACGATCCAATAAAACAAATAAACGTGGGTATGTGAATGGAACACTTAGATTTTTTTTAGAGGGTCCTGGGAAAATTTGATGAAGCTATAAAAGTAGCCGGACGTGACAGGATACTGTGACACCGAACGTAACTGATCGGTATTGCTGATACGAAAGTGTAACAGAGGTTCCTGGGGAATTTAAATGTCAGTCTTTGGAAGAAATGTGATGTAGTTCTCGCGAAATGAATTGAGAGAACCTGGAATCAAAGCGGACTGAGCGATCATCGCAGAACTCGTGCAGGGGTCATGAGAATAAAGCCGCGCAGGGTATCCGTGCGGTCTGAGGCGTCCTCTTGTCTTGGTCTGGGAGGCTCTCCCCGTCGGAGTTTCGAGTCCTCCCTCGGGCACGGGTGTGTGTGTCGTCCTTAGCGTAAGTTAGTTTAAGTTAGATTAAATAGTGGGTAAGCTTAGGGACCGATGACCTCAGAAGTTTGGTCCTATTAGACCTTACCACAAATTTCCAATTTCTATTTTATGAGAATATACTATAATTAATGGCGCAAACGTACACGGATGGAAGTACACGATATTAGAAGCAAAAACGTCTCAGTGAACAAAGGTTCTAATACGCAGACCTTAAGATCTATGAGCACTTGGTTAGTGGAAGAGATGTCTTTCACATTAGCGAAGATGAAAAAATGCTAGTAGCTCTTATTTGTAACTTATGCATTACATAGCCCACGCATATTAGTCATTTTTTCTTGTTTTGATCCGTACTACGACCTCCCGAAATATAGAAAGCAAAGAGCTTGCAGCAGAAGAGATTTCTTTCGCAGTACCGAAGATAAATAAGTACTATAGCTCTCAAAGCATGCGTTTTAGAATCCACAGTTGGTGAATGTTTTTTGTGTTTGCCTTGCTTTGGTCCACAACGCCTCCTCCAAAAATATGGAAACCAAAGAGCTTGCAGTAGATGTGTTTCACAGTATCGAACAAGTGATCATAGTTTTTAAACATGTATTCCGCTGTGTGAAGTTTTTAGGGTACAGAATCGATCCTGTACTTGATGGATCGAATCTACCCTTACCTTCTTTATTAAGGCGAGGCGTCATCGCTGTCGCGAAATCCCCTTAGTTCTAGAAGGGACAGGTTGGCACCTGGAAATCGTTTGGCGCGAAGGAATAAGTCAACCACGCTAAGAGACATAACCCGAATAGAACGCGTATGCATACGAGAAAAGCGATCACGGTTAAAACAGTTTTGAAGCACAGGATAAGTTTCATATCGAGGGGGTTGTTTACAGTTGTAATTAAAAATAATTGCACACGGATCTGGAGTACGGAATAAATGCAATGTTGCATCCATCAGTAGTGAAATGGTGGCAATAAATTGACCAAGGTCACACACACGTAGGTGAAGCACATTGGGAAATCCACATATTGCGCCACGCAATTTCTGTCTTTTCGGCAAGCTGAAAGAACATCTGGGGGGAAAGAGAATTTCCTACGATGAGGACATTCGCATACCGGTTCTCGAATAGCTCCGTGACCATGGTGCGGATTTCTATCATCGACGAATCAGAGTGGGTGAACGTTCCGCATGTTGTTTGCAGAGACTTGGTGGTCATGTTGAAAAGTAGTGACATCTATCTGTGTCACTTTGAAGTGTAGTGCAGCATTAAATGAAATTTACTTGAAATGCCATAATAATGTGCAATTTAATTTTTGAAGTCCGCATGCAATTTCCAAGTCATTGAGGTCAAGAATAGAGGTATCGAATATAGATTTTTAAAATAATAACATGCACCTTAAATACCAGAATGCGATTTATAGTACCACACATGTTAGGGCCATATCAAACTAGACCGGTAAGCGGACGTTCAATGATATACCTGTAAGCACAGTATTCTGTGGCGTGGAAAACCCGGATGGTCATATCTTTGTTATACTCAAAAAAGCCTTACGATAAGGTTGAATGTTATTATTCACTCCAGCAATGTCGACACTTGGGTTCCACCAATCCTTCAAAAAACTAAAGCACGATATACAAACATCCCACACCATATTCAAATCAAACTCCACGCTGACAAATGGCTCTGAGCACTATGGGACTCAACTGCTTAGGTCATCAGTCCCCTAGAACTTAGAACTACTTAAACCTAACTAACCTAAGGACATCATCAGTCCCCTACAACTTAGAACTACTTAAACCTAACTAACCTAAGGACATCACACACATCCGTGCCCGAGGCAGGATTCGAACCTGCACGCTGACAAGCAAAACATCGAGTTAGCAGGCTTGCACCAGTCATTCACAAAACGACAGCACTGTGTAGAAAGATCCCACACCACATTCAAATCAAACGGCACGCTGGCAAGCAATATATCTAGTAAGCGGGTTTTAAAGCAGGGATGCCTTTGTCAATTACACTGCGTACAATGGCAACGGAAACGCTATTACGAGAAATGCACCACACGTTACAAGGTTACCAAATTCCCTCCATCGCCGATTCTACAGTGATCTTCCACTTTACTTATCAGTCCACCTGATGTTTTAAATTTCACGTTCAAGAAAACGTTCACACAGGTGAATCGTACAACATACCGTCATTTGGCCTTCGGACAGACTATCGTATGGAAGACATAGTAATAGCGTACCTGGCGTACAGAAACAACTGAAAGATTTAAGGCAAATACATCACCAGGTCGGGATGGAATCCCAGCTCAATTTTACAAAGTGTACTCTACGGAGTTGTCCCCTTGCCTAGTTTGTATTTATCTTGAATCTCTCTCCCAGCACGAAGTCCCAAGCGACTGGAAAAAAGCGCAGGTGATGCCAATATAAAAGAAATCTAAAAGAAGGGATCCGTAAAACTACAGACCAGTATCCCTAACTTCGGTTTGCTGCAGAATCCTTGAACACATTCTCAGTTCGAATATAATAAACTTTCTTGTGACTTAGAAGCCTATTTCCACGAATCAACATGTTTTTAGAAAGCGTCACGCGAAACTCCGCTTGCTCTTTTTCGCATGGCATACTGCGAACTATGGATGAAGGGCAACAGGCAGATTCCATATTTCCAGGAGTAACCAGCCGTCTCCTCGTGTCAACTTTCATTGCGACTCTGCGCCTCTAGCTCAGGTTTTCAGCCCAGGATGGCGCCACCTCCAAGAACCAAAGATACTGCCCATCTCAAATGTGCCACTCTACGGCACATTCTCCCCCTCCTCCAGCCGGCCCCACCCCCCCTGAATAATGCTAGAGTGCCCGACCCGCCTCACCTCTACGACCCATTATCATCGAGGGTCCTTATGCAAGGGTCCTACGCTTTACATGGGGCAGTTGAGCGCTTAAGGTCCGTTTACTTCTAGCATCAACGAATAACAAGGTGATACGCGTAATGAACTCCACAACACCCAAGGCCCGTGATACCGCAGTAAAAGTTCTTTTGTGGTCCTACCAACAGCCTTACTAACTGCCCTAGATTCTGCACCATAATCTTATCGCTAGTTTGGTAAGTGTTAACCACCAACAGCGGCGCGTGGTAGCGGAGCGGTCTGGAGCGCCTTTCCACGGTCCGGCATCCCCCCCCCCTCGCCCCCCCCCCCCCCCCCGTCAGTCAGAGGTTCGAATCCTCCCTCGGGCATGGGTGCGTGTGTTATCGTAAGCTAGTTTAATTTAGATGAAGTAGTGTGGAAGATTAGGGACCGATGACCTCAGCAGTTTGGTCCCATAAGACCTTACCGCAAATTTCCAACCACCAACATTTATTACATTTTACTGCTTCATGTAATGAAGATTTCTGATAATACTGCGTGGTTTCCTACACTGTACAATCAACTGCTCTAGTGAAACTTTGTCAGACAGCAAATCCTCAATGGACCACAGGTTCATCAGAGGAACAACAGTTTTAAACGCGAAAACAGGTCGGCTGGGGTGGCCTGGTGATACTCGTCACTAGCAGTATTAAAGGCTAGCATTAACAGTGGTAGAATTTGGTGCCGCAAGGTTTTGTCCTGACAGTAATAAGCGATTAAGGCTAAAAGCAGGTTCCTATTAACTCGTTCCACATATGTCGCTCGTGTTTTAGGAGGAGGTAGTGTTGTGGCGCACCTGTAGACCTACGGAAAACTTCTTAAAAATATACGATGTAAAACACGTAGCGTTGTCTGTAATTAAGGACCGTGATGAGCCACAAACAGCAAACGAATTCTTCAGTTTATGAATCATCACCTTGGTGGTAGGTATGTTGGAAGGAAGGGACGGGTAATTCGTGAGAAGGTATGTATACAAACTAAAATACAGGCATTACCCTGTTTAGACCACCGTAGCGGCCCCACAAAATCAATATAAATCTTATCCCTTACGTTTTCCATCGGTTTTGAGGCAATCAGTTGTACCTTAGTGTTTTGAGGAAGCTTGCTTTCCGCAAACGGCTTACAAATAGCAGTTTTGTTCTGTATATCCCTTGCCATGTTGTGCCATTAAATTTCTCTCTTATTTCTTGTCTTAAACACCCTTAAATGACTGCCAACTAGTGATTCATGGCAGTATTAGAAACTATAACGAATTAGTTTCTAGGGAACCACAATTTTCATTTTTTTATCATAACATGCAATACAACAAAGCACATCCTTCTATAATAAATAACTTTATACACTTCACGTTCATTTTTTTTTTTTTTTTTACTGGTTCGAATTTCCATGTCTTTATCCTGATACCCATGAATTCCTTTAAACAACTATGGCACATCAGTTAATGTCAAATTAATACTTGTTGGCATTTGCTGCTCCAGCTCATCGTCGGTTTCAAACATCCTACTAAGGGTAATGGCTATCACATTGTGAGTTCCGCAAATACTGAAGGCGTCAGATTTAAAAGCGAGTATTCGTAGTCCATCTTGCTGTATTCCCTGTATTTCTGGGTCTACCAAAGACCCTGCTAGGGGCCTGGCTGTCTGTTTGTAGACGAAAATAGTTATGTTCTAAGTAATATCGAGATTTTTATAGGCTGAAGAGCGCTGCTAACGCGTCTGCTTCATACATGGAATATTTCTTTTTCAGATTATTAAAGGACCCACAAGCGTAAGATATTGGTCGACGGCATTCTTCACAGTCTTGTAGAAGGACTGCTTCAATTCTCCCCATTTAGGCATCTGTTTGTAAAACGGATTGTTTATTGAAGTCAGGAAGCATGAAAGCTGGGAATGTACTCAGTGCTCTTCGAAGTCATCAATGCTGCACTTTGCGCTTCCCTTCCCCTCTCCGCACCCGTTCCCACTCAAACTTGCGCCTCTTTTCACGTACGTATTATAGTGACAAAGCCTGAAATGAATTTTCGGAAAAAATCGCCATTCAGACGAAAGGAGTCACTCCGTTATTGGTCTTGGGAGGAGGAAAGTCTATGCTATTTCTTGTTGTTTCTGGATCTATAGTTATACGCTAAGCGGAGACTACATGTCCAAGTGACTGAATGTTAGAAAATGCTAGCTTCATTTTATAGGGATTTACTGTGACCTCCCGCTAATTGTAAAAATACTTATTTCAAATATAGCAAATGCGCCTCAACATCAATACTATAAATAAAGAAATCATCCAAATATACATTATCTGATCAAAAGTATCCGGACACCTGGCTGAAAATGACTTACAAGTTCGTGGCGCCCTCCATCGGTAATCTTGAAATTCAATACGGTGTTGGCCCACCCTTAGCCTTGATGACAGCTTCCACTCTCAAGTATCGTGTGCTAATAAAATGAGTAAAACAAACAAGGCCCCCTTTCTTTCGTAAATAGACGGCTATCCCTTCAGCATACTTAAATACCAGTTTCACCATCAGCAGTAACCGTTAGGTATCGTCGCAGCCCGCAGTCTTGTTAGTTATACACTTCCTCAGGTCGCTAAAGGGTTCGCCTCATGTATATGAGGTGATAGGGATATATGTGAAAAGTGTGGTCGTGGTGAGTGGCCCAGTGACAACAGATGAGCAATATAGCACGATAACTTCAGATCATTGTGTTTCTGTAATTAGAAATCGAACTGTTGAAAATATCGGAATGCACTTCAGAAACTAAACACAGCTCCTAGAACGCCTCCCCACCAATCAGCACCAATATAGTGACAGCCTGATTCGCGCGCCTAAGATTTTGGAACGACGCAACATTTCCGAATAACCTGATCGCCATGGAACTTGCACTACAGCAAAATTGTAAGAATATGGCTTTAAACTACTCACTCTTAACCAAAATAAAATCAAACAGCAAGAAAAATTAATTGAACCTCTCAAATCACTAAAAAACTACCATCTAGTTCAGAATATGAAAGGAATTTATGTAAATAAAACAGTAGAACCCTGCCCAACTATGAACGATATTATTATGCTTAATTAAAACCTGCTATAACAATAAATTACGTAATATTTATGTGTTACGGCACACCAGTGCTAACACGTAGATGAAAAGCCAAAATCGCCAGTTTTCACTAAACGAACGCATCCTACTTAATTGAACACACTCTGTAGTTCAAAATTAGAAGCAACAATACAGAACTTAGCACAATAATTACGGTAAGATTCACTCTCTGTTTTCTCGACGTTGTAAGTCGCCTTGTGCCGTAAAAACGCTTATCTGGAAACTAATGTATCGATATAGTTCAACGTAAAACTTATTAATTATGAATTAATTGTATAATGCATTTACAGCACTTGAAATGCTACCGTCAATGCCGGAGCTTGTTCACACAAAAATAATTTTTAGAAATACAATTTGTCGTTTTCGGCAATATAAGAGTCAATAATTATTAATTACTAGTGAAAGAAATTAACTTTATTACTGGCGGAGTATTACGGTAGCTGAAGTGGATAAGGCGACCGCTCGCCGTAATCAGGAAATTGGCGTTCGTGTCCCGAACCGTTACAAATTTTCATCTGTCTTAAACCGCAGAAGTCAATCCTGATTCACAAACCGGGAATCACTTTCGTAATATTTACCACAGCAGTAAACGTCAGAGGAGTGTCTTTTTCTACAGATGTGCATGCATGTCTGAAGACATTGTAACATGAAGATGCAGACGCTGTATAAACATAGACACTGTAACCATAAATAATGATTTATCAGTGGCATTGTTCAAATAAATGGGACTGAAACGAATTAGAAATAGGTGTTAGGTTCTAATAAAGGGAATAATGACTTCAGAAGATCTTAGAGAAAACAAAATACGTTGAAATAATGCTAACCGAAGTGTTCAAAAGACGATGAGACTGCTGTGTACCTCTAATATGACTCGAAACGAGTTGCTTTTGCTTCGGAGCGATATATCATTGCTGACTAGATACATTGTCCACTCCGGAATGGAACGGTTGAAGTTAGATATACTGGAAACTAATGAAGTTCGGTGTCAGCAGGAAAAGAACTTCTGGTCAAGTTAATTCAGGGCTATAAATACAAAATCAAGTAGGGGTAACGCAGGTGCAGGTTTAGGAATGCAGGTAAGTTACTATGAACAGCATAGTGAATGCGCTATCGTAGCCGAGGTAGACACGAAACCCACACCTATCACAGTAGCACACGTTTATGTGCCAAGTAGTTCTGCAGATGATGAAGAGACTGAAGAAATGTATGGTGAGATAAAAGAAATTATTCACATAATTAAGGGTGACGAAAATGAAATTGTGACGGGTGACGAATTCGTTAGCAGGAAAATAAGGAAAAATTGTTGGTGAATATCGACCGGGGGAAAGGTATGAAAGAAGAAGCCGCCTGATAGAATTCTGTACAGAATCTTTACTATCATGTAAGAAGTTTGTATACGTGTATGAGACTTGGAGACACCAGATGGTTTCAGATTGATTAAATAATGGTAAGACAACGATTTCGGAACCAGATTTTAAATTATAAGATATCTCCAGGGGCAGATGTAGACTCTGACCTCAATTTATTGGTTGTGAACTGTACATTAAAGCTACAGGAATTGCAAAAAGTTAGGAAATTAATGAGATGAGACGTAAAGAAAAAGTCAACTAGCCACACACTTTCTCAGTGCTTGACTAGCTGTCGTTTTAAACTTTGCTTCTTAATGGAATCTGCTATACACAGCTATTATTGTAAAAAAATTTTTTATTGCTATGGTGGGCTCAGAAGAGCAAATTACTCGTATTACGGTACAACTTTCCAGCCGTTCATGCCATATTATGCTTAATAATGGTCATTTGACCGAAACTAGTAACGCAGCGCATTGTGCAAAATAAAGGACAGCTGAAGGTTCACCATGAATTTTAACAATTATTGGGCGGCTGAATATACCCACCTACAAACACACATAAATTTGTGATAATATACGTGTGGAGCACAGCATTGTAAGGTAGTGAAACATGGACTGTGGAAAAACCTGAAAAGAAAAAAATAGAAGCATTTGAGATGTGGTGCTATAGAAGAATGCTGAAAATTATGTGGACATAAGGCAAGGGATTAGGGGGTTCTTCGGAGAATCGACCAGAAAAGGAATGTATGGAAAACACTGATAAGAAGAAGGGACAGCATGATAGGTCCTCTGTTAAGACATAAGGGAATAACTTCCATGGTACTAGAGGGAGCAATAGAGGGTAAAATCTGTAGAGAAAGACAGAGATTTAAATACATTCAGCAAGTAACTGGGGACATAGGTTGCAAGTGCTACTTTGAGATGAAGAGATTGGGACAGGAGAGGAATGCTATATGCCACAAAAGCAATGACGTAGCATAAGACTCGGTGACATGACTATTAGAAAGAATGATTGCAATGAAGGTATAAAGCCACCCATCAAATGATTTAGTTACTGCGGCGGTTGATTGAATAATAAATGAAATTGATATTATCATTGGAACTGGGGTTAATGGTACTGTGACAATGGTACGTCCCCTTTGCAAACATCAACACCCACATATTGCCGATGCTGATGAATATTCTCACCAATCTGCTGTGGCGGTAAGTTGGACGTGCCCACATATTGCCGATGCTGATGAATATTCTCACCAATCTGCTGTGGCGGTAAGTTGGACGTGCGTGATCGCATGTGAAGAACGTCGTTCTTCGGGTCTCGGGCGCTGTGAAGGTCCGTCCACCGCCTGAACTCAGAGTCCTCGTCTAAGACCAGTGACCCTTTCACATCTCACTTCTAAACCAAGAGCGAGTTTACACGTGTCGCTGGTCCCGACTCGTCTGGCTGAACCGTTACGGCTGCTGCCGCCAATCAGTGAATATGTTACTGTTCCCGCCATTAACGTGAAAACTGACACGTTTAATAAATTCCCACCACATAATGTCGCCAGACACTAGTCAATCAGAGCACATCTTCCTCTTCTGTTTGCTCTATAAATTCCCGTCTGATGCCAGTAGGCGACGGGCGAGTCAGAGCGTTGTCTCAACACTTCCGAATTTCCAGAAGCCTAGCGAAGTGACGGGAACCCCACGAGGCTTCCCTTCCCACTGCGTAGGCCCAGACATTAAGACTTGTGATATCTCATCACTACAGCCCTCAGTTTTCTACAGAGCCGAATCGTGCCGAATACCACGATCCCCGCCTTAGCTTGATTGACGGGAAGTTCCGTAAGTCGGAACTAAGCCTCTGAATGTCATGTAATCTTGCCGGACAACCATTGCAGTTTTATAAAATACATTCCCCAGCATTAAATAACGTCATGAGATTTTCAGCATGATGAAAGTAAAGTAGGCTGTTTATCGCCAGTCATGACAAGGGGTAAATTAATGTAGCAAATAAATGGAAGCAGGCAAGCCAGAAGGCTTGTGACCTTTCAAAGGCGCTGGACTCGGAAACAGTGGTCTTCTGGACGCAGGTGGATGAGACATTTGTGGTACAGCCACACGGGAAGGATGTCTTACATCGATTTCTTGAACATCTGGTTAGAATTAAATTTACTATGGAAATAGGAAAAAATGGCTGTCTCCCGTTTTTGGATGTTTCCGTTCGTCGTAAAGTTGATGGCACATTAGGACATGCTGTACATCGTATATCAACGCATACGAATGTATGTTTACATGTCATCTCCTTTCGCAAATCATAGGTGTGCTTAAGACCATAGTGCATAGGGAACACTGTAAATCCGATGTTGATAATTTGCAAAAAGAGCTCACACACCTCAAGAGCATTTTTATAGAGGATGGATATTCCCAGCAACAAATTGACAGAGCATTCAAAGTGAATACTAGGAAGCAGGTACGTGATCTAGAAGAAGAAAGCAATACCTACAGATCAAGAGCGTTTTTGACTTACGTGGGTGCCCTTTCCTCGAAGATAAGCTGTATTTGATTGCTTCGTAAAGCGGATGTGTATCAGTTTCCTTGTGGAAATTGTGATAAGTCGTCTGCAGGTCAGACAACACGTGCTGTTCATGAGCGGTGCGTGGAACACGGAAGATATACACCCTTACTACCGGCGAAGAAGTCAGGTATGACAGAAGATTGTATAGAAAGAGGTATTCGATGAACTACAGTGACGCGATGATTTTAACAATCACCTCTTTCTTTTGAGTTTCTCTTTCAAGGAAGCCGTAGATATTAGATTAACGGTTAACGTAACACATAGAGATAATGGTTTGTAATTGGATAAGGCATTGCTCTTGGCGTAATTAAATTGCAGAGGAGTCGTCAAGGTGTTACCGCCGACGAATATACATGGATAAGCGAATCGAATGTCTGAACGCTTTCACCACAGCAAGAGCAGTACAGCCGCGGAGGAGAATATAAGAATGAGGCCGCGGTTGGCATCTTGTCGTCTGTCTTTCGACTCACTCTGGGGACGACACGACTGTACGCGACCAAAATATCAGTTAAAGAAGTAGTATTTCTGGGGCTGCTTGTCCGAAATGTAACGGATTATTCGTCACACGGTGAGAAGTTAAAAATTCAATAATTTTCTTTAGATTTTGTTGATTCTGATTAATTTTCTCCTTTTTGTAATCATGGCTATCGATGTCTGGGCTGTCGTATTCCACAGCGTTGTGTTGCGTTGCGTTGCTTGTGTGAATGAATATCATAACCAATATTTTGATAGTTTAATTAGCTGAAAAAATGCATTTAAGAGATTTTGTGAGAGTGAAAGTTACAGTGAGGTCATGCAGTATCGTTATTGAGGTACTGGCGTACAGAAGTTAAGACTTATTTAACATTCTGCACAATTCCATTTTAAATGATTCTCAATTTATGATTCTCAGTGGTATTGTAACTAAACCGTACGATCTCCTAAGTGCAAATTTTGTCTACTCACGTTCTGCGAGTGACGCCGATAGGGTGAGTCTAGCAGACTGTTACCTCACTATGATTACAATTAGGACTACTCGATCGATATGTATGTAATTCACTTTGCGATAGCATTCTTGCGAGTATTTCTCTTAAAAGCAAATACTGATCAGACTGTAATACTGGTCAGACTGTAATTGAACTATACTTACGGCTTCTTTAAATTAGTGTTAGCGAATGTAGGATAATATAGTATTATTCTTGAAATCAGATGTATATTTCTCCATTTCGTTTCGGTTGAAGTACTTCGATACCGATGTGGAGCTTTCGTTACAATATGAGGTATACAGCGTGTCCACAAAATTTCAAAAAATCATAACTTGGGAACTATTAGAGCATCGTTATTTGTTGTAAAACGCTTACCAGCTTCCAAAATTATTTTCTATCATTCAAGAAATTCATTGCGTGCCGCACTCGTCGTTCGTAGAGCATCAGGGTCTAACGGTTTCAAATAAATCTGCCCAAACTGATGCAGTAAGTCACTGGACTCAGGTTACGTACACAAGGCAAAGATGTAAAAGACCAAATAGTGAAGGACACACAGTATTCATGCGTAGTAACTGTAACATTCTGTCTGCGTAAAAAGAAATTTCCGGAATGAGGTTGTATTATATGTGAAACTTTGTCCAAATAGGCGTTGGAAGGCCCAATGGTACCTACCCACCACCATGTTATCCTCAGCTGATAGGCATCGCTGGATGCGGGTATATTTTTCAGTTTGAATCACGTTAATCCTATCATTGCATCACCAAAATTTTAAATGAAAATTGGTCAGTAAATGAAGTGTTTGAAGTGTTCAAGTCCTCAAATGCCAGTTGTCTCATATATGTGACGAAAGCATTTGTAACTTATAAATATAGCATATCTTAGATTTGATTCTTTTTTTGTGAATAACCAATCGTCACTAGTTACAACATACGGTTTTTGATATTTTCTTTCAAGCAGAAATTTATTCAGATATTAAGGGGTTAAAGGTATTGAATCACCTCATTGTGTTCGTTGTATCTGTCGGTATCCCCACATACAGTCGTCGATGATTCGGCAGAACCACTGTCACAGACTTAGTTTCTAGACATCAGGAGACACATTTCGCCTTTTCCTGGTCTAACGCCTTTCTGATGCACTCCAAGTCAAGTCTACAACTCGCCACAAAGCAAAGAAAAACCTCAAGACCTTATAAACGTTTTACAGATAGTTTTCAAGCTATGACTTACTGAAACGATAGCAGGCCTTTAAGGACACACTGTATTCAGTGCTTTGTCCATTTTCAAATGGTTATCCAACGAAAGTGGTCAGTACTAGTTTAAGTACTGTGTACATGCAAGAATACACTTAGCAGACAAAAATCGTCGGATACTTTCTAAGATCGTGTCGGACCTCCTTTTGACCGGCATAATGCAGCGACTCAGTGTGGCATGGATTCACCAATTTGTCGGAAACCACTGCAGAAATATTCAGCCATGCTGCCTCGAAAGCCGTGCGGTCTAAGGCGCTGCAGTCATGGACTATGCGGCTGGTCCCGGCGGAGGTTCGAGTCCTCCCTCGTGCATGGGTGTGTGTGTTTGTTCTTAGGATAATTTAGGTTAAGTAGTGTGTAAGCTTAGGGACTGATGACCTTAGCAGTTAAGTCCCATAAGATATCAAACACACACACACACACACACACATCTAAAGCCGTCCATATTTGCGAAAGCGTTGCCGGCGCAGGATTTCGTGCACAAATTGACCTCTCGATTACGCCCCATAGATGTTCGTTTGGATTCATGTCAGGCTATATGTCCAGATTGTTCTTCAGACCAATCGTGAACAAATTAGACCGATGTCGATTGTTTGGCAACACGACGTCCGTGAGTGGCAGCAAATGATCTCCAAGCAGCCGAACATCAAGAGGACCGAATCCATTCCATGAAAACACAGCCCACACTAGTATGAAGCCACCACTTGGTTCCATGGCTTTGTCGGGTCTGCGCCGCAGGTGAACCCTACCATCAGTTCTTGCCAACTGGAGCCGGGAATCATTTGACCACGCCACGCTTTTCCAGTCGTCTAGGGTCCAACCGATCCTGCCACAGCCCCAGGAGACGCGCGGCAGGTGATGTCATGCTGTTAGCAAAGGCACTCGTTTCGGTCGCCTGCTGCCATAACCCATTAACGTTGCCGTACGTCGCACATTGATTTCTGGCGTTGTGTCACGCACTGTTGCGTATGTGTCAGCACTGACAACTCTACGTGGACGCCGCTGCTCTCGGTGATTAAGTGAAGGCCGTCGGCCACTGCGTGGTCCGTGAGGAGAGGTATTGCCTATAATTTGGTATTCTCCGTATCCTCTTCAAACAGTGGACCTCAGAATACTGAATTCCCTAACGCTTTTCGAGATGGAATGTGTAAGATGTGTATATTTCTATTGTCTATTGTCAAACCTCAATTTATGAGAGTCGCTTATGTTTTATTAATAGGATTAAGTAGGAATAATTAATATTTGTTATGCTGGAAATAATTGTGGTAGCAGGGAATGTGTGCTCCAAAGTATTGTTGGCAGGAGAGACCGCACATTGATATAATTTTAAAAAGGGCGCGAGAGAGCATGTATGGATACATTTTAAGAAAGAGCGGGAAAGACAGTGCATTGATACATTTTTTAATGGTAGCAGGGATTGTCTGCACCAGAAAGCATTGTTGGTGAGAGAGACCGTACTTTAGCGATCGTGGGAAGTCAGTAGTAAGCGAGAAGTGAAACGAGTCGGTAGCAGGTCTGAAGCGAGAGGTTGAGAGGAGCGGTGTGCCTGCCAGCCACCAGCTACGATTTACAAGAGATTATAAACGGATGTACAGAGACATCAACTAACTATTATCATAAGAGGAACTAATATTATTGAATTATTTTCTTTGCGAAACTCAAGAGTACTGAAGGTATGTTTGATCAATGCTAGTTGTAAGATTATTCTAAAAAGTAAGTCGCATTTGAACGTTTGTAAAATCATTTCATTCAGAATATAATTAATTTTTGCCAGCAATATTGCATTACTGATTATAATCCATCCCAAACACCATCAACGTAAAGCTTTGCAAAATTTTATTGTTGTCAAGAAAAAGTTTAACTATGAATTACGTAACTTCAGTCGAATTAATTAAAGAATAACGTCAGCTTTGCTATTAAAGAGTAATGTCAGCCTTGGTAATAAATACAGCCACTTATTATGACAGCCCACCAGCGGCTAATAGAGTATAGTAAAACAGAGTAAGTTTATTCATGTCGCAGTTCGATGTAGTAGTCAGATGGCGATCCAGTAACAGTAAAAAAGGTAAGGAACAGTTTTGGGTTATTGTACGTAACGACTGAGGGACACGACGACGACACATTCTATGTTTCGTCGAAATAATCAGAAAATAACTTTTAATAAGCAGCATTTAAATTTGTATGCGAAGATTGAGAAAGAGAATTAATTTCAAAGGGAAGATCTTATTTGTTATTATTAAGCAAGAGATATAAATCCTAAGGGAAGGTTTCATAGGTAATTGTAGAAGGGAAGGTTGCGTAACAAAAGACATATAGAGGAGACGGGAAGGTTTCATTCTCCGTACCCTCTTGAGACAGTGGATCTCAGAATACTGAATTCCCTAACGCTTTTCGAGATGGAATGTCCGTTGCAGCTAGGTCTAACAAGCATTCTGCATTAGGAGTCTGTTAACTCCTGTTGTGTGGCCATAACCATGTCGGATAATTTTTGGCATAAATCACCTGAGTACAAATGACAGCTCTGTCAATGCTCTGCCCTTTAATACCTTGCGTACGCGATACTTCCGCCATCTGTATAGGTGCATATTGTTATCCCATCACTTTTTGCCACCTTTATGTAGTCTTAATGGAATTGTGAAGACACTTCAAATTACTGTGGAAAGAAACGTGGAAAAATAATGATTATTTGTGTGGTGTTTGGCTGCACCATTCACTTCATGTTTACAATATTTTTGCGACGTGCTAGAAACAGAGTGAAATGTTACAAGTCTGGAGTTCTGACCGCTATATGGGACGAAGGCGCAGGAGAAAGATAGGCTGTGGCACGTACATCACAGTACTTGACACTCTTACGAGTACTAGCAGCCATTTACGGCAAGGAGTTTAATAATTCTTATCTGAGCATTTCAGTGCTTGCAAGCTCTCTATAGTGCACGAAAAAATTAAGATATTTAGTGGGTACCTTTTCACTGATTTCCCATGAGTCCTGCACGGAGCTGAGCGTTTGAGAAGTATGGTGTGTTTTACACAGGTACGTGCCGAGTAAAACTGTGAGGGAAGGGAAAAACCCACCGTGGTCCAGCAACGAAGTTAGGAAACTACTGCGAAAGCAAAGAGAGCTTCACTGCAAGTTTAAACGGAGCCAGAACCTCTCAGACAAACAGAAGCTACACGATCTCAAAGTTAGCGTACGGAGGGCTGTGCGTGAAGCGTTCAGTGAATTCGAAAGTAAAATTCTATGTACCGACTTGACAGAAAATCCTAAGAAGTTCTGGTCTTACGTTAAATCAGTAAGTGGATCGAAACAGCATATCCAGACACTACGGGATGATGATGGCATTGAAACAGAGGATGACACGCGTAAAGCTGAAATACTAAACACCTTTTTCCAAAGCTGTTTCACAGAGGAAGAACGCACTGCAGTTCCTGCTCTAAATCTTCGCACGAACGAAAAAATGGCTCACATCGAAATAAGTGTCCAAGGAATGCAAAAGCAACTGAAATCACACAACAGAGGAAAGTCCACTGGACCTGACGGGATACCAATTCAATTCTACACAGCGTACGCGAAAGAACTTGCCTCCCTTCTAACAGCCGTGTACCGCAAGTCTCTAGAGGAACAGAAGGTTCCAAATGATTGTAAAAGAGCACAGGTAGTTCCAGTTTTCAAGAAGGGTCGTCTAGCAGATGCGCAGAACTGTAGGCCTATATCTCTGACATCGATCTGTTGTAGAATTTTAGAATATGTTTTTTGCTCGCGTATCATGTCATTTCTGGAAACCCAGAATCTGCTCTGTAGAAATCAACATGGATTCCGGAAACAGCGATCGTGTGAGACCCAACTCGCTTTATTTGTTCATGAGGCCCAGAAAATATTAGTTACAGGCTCCAAGGTAGATGCCATTTTCTTAGACTTCCGGAAGGCGTTCGATGCCGTTCCGCACTGCCGCCTGATAAACAAAGTAAGAGCCTACGGAGTATCAGACCAACTGTGTGGATGGATTGAAGAGTTTTTAGCAAACAGAACACAGCATGTTGTTCTCAGTGGAGAGACGTCTACAGACGTTAAAGTAACCTCTGGCGTGCCACAGGGGAGTGTTATAGGGCCATTGCTTTTCACAATATATATAAATGACCTAGTCGATAGTGTCGGAAGTTCCATGCGGCTTTTCGCGGATGATGCTGTAGTATACAGAGAAACTGCAGCATTAGAAAATTGCAGCGTAATGCAGGAACATCTGCAGCGAATAGGCACTTGGTGCAGGGAGTGGCAACTGACAATTAACATAGACAAATGGAATGTATTGCGAATACATAAAGACAAAGATCCTTTATTGTATGATTATATGATAGCGGAACAAACGCTGGTAGCAGTTACTTCTGTAAAATATCTGGAAGCATGCGTACGGAACGATTTCAAGTGGAATGATCATATAAAATTAATTGTTTGTAAGGCGGGTTCCAGGTTGGGATTGATTGGGAGAGTCCTTAGAAAATGTAGTCCATCAACAAAGGAGATGGCTTACAAAACACTCGTTGGACCTACACTTGAGTATTGCTCATCAGAGTGGGATCTGTACCAGGTCGAGCTGACAGAGGAGATAGGGAAGAGCCAAAGAAGATCTACGCGTTTCATAACAGGGTTATGTGGTAAGCGTGATAGCGTTACGGAGATGTTTAACAAACTCAAGTGGCCGACTCTGCAAGAGAGGCGCTCTGCATCGCGGTGTAGCTTGCTGTCCAGGTTTCGAGAGGGTGCGTTTCTGGATGAGGTATCGAATATGTTGCTTCCCCCTACTTATACCTCCCGAGGAGATCACGAATGTAAAATCAGAAAGATTGGAGCTAGCACGGAGGCTTTCTTGCAGTTGTTCTTCCCGCGAACCATACGCGACTGGAACAGGAAAGGGAGGTAATGACAGTGGCACGTAAAGTGCCCTCCGTCACACACCGCTTGGTGGCTTGCGGAGTATAAATGTAGATGTAGCTGTAGACAAGGCGACTAGCGTATTGTCACCAGTTCGTTGTGGGGCCCGTACTTCTCGTGAGCTCCGGACCAGAGCAGATGACGTAGCAACTGCCGTGAGGCCGGTTTGCGAAGATTGCCGCAGCCCGCTTGCCTTTTCCGCAGCGGCACTTTCCTGCCCTTTGTTCGGTACTATTGTCCGTCTCTCGAGACGCCCAGCTGAGTGGCAACGACCGCTGAATAATGGTTCGTCCCGTGGGCGTACGAAATCAGGGAGCCCATTGCCGGCGTCATGGTTTTAGGCGCGTTCCTTAAACGGTGTCATTGACAGCGGGCCCTCCTCATTACTTTGGACGCGGTCTGCTACAGGCGGGCACCGGACCGAATGGCCGCACAGTGCGAGATGCCGGCTCTGTTTGATATTCATAGCGCGCTGGGCGCCCCGCCGCGCATCACAATACGGCGGTCCAATCAAGGCAAGACCTCTCCCAAGGCGGAGACGCCGCTACCGGGTCTGCCCTGCCCGCCACGTGGGCGTCCAGAAGCGGCCAGCCGCTAACTCAAAGCGGAAGGTCGTAGCACTGGACGCGGGGCGCGGTTTCCTGCGACAGGTGTTCGGCGCACGGTGTCCAAGTCCCGCTGATTGACCACGGAGAGAGGTACTGCCCGTAATGCCTCATAGCATGTTTCTTGTAGGACCAGAAGCCGGATACTAATACACTATTGGCCATTAAAATTGCTACACCAAGAAGAAACGCAGATGAAAAACGGGTATTCATTGGACAAATATATTGTACTAGAACTGACACGTGATTACATTTCTACGCAATTTGGATGGATAGATCCTGAGAAATCACTACCCAGAACAACTACCTCTGGTCCTAATAACGGCCTGGGCATTGAGTCAAAAAGAGCTTGGATGGCGTCTACAGGTACAGCTGCCAATGCAGCTTCAACACGATACCACAGTTCATCAAGAGTAGTGACTGGCGTATTATGACGAGCCAGTTACTCGGCCACCATTGACCAGACACTTTCATTTGGTGAGAGATCTGGAGAATGTGCTAGCCAGGGCAGCAGTCGAACATTTTCTGTATCCAGAAAGGCCCGTATAGGACCCGCAACATGCGGTCGTGCATTATCCAGCTGAAATGTAGGGTTTCGCCGGGATCGCATGAAGGGTAGAGCCACGGGTCGTAACTTCTGAAATGTAACGTCCACTGTTCAAAGTGCTGTCAATGTGAACAAGAGGTGACCGAGACGCTTAACCAAAGGCACCCCATACCATCACGCCGGGTGATACGCCAGTATGGCGATGACGCTTCCAATGTGCGTTCACCGCGATGTCGCCAAACACGGATGCGACCATCATGATGCTGTAAACAGAACCTGGATTCATCCGAAAAAATGAAGTTTTGCCATTCGTGCAACCAGGTTCGTCGTTGAGTACACCATCGCAGGCGCTCCTATCTGTGATGCAGCGTCAAAGGTAACCGCAGCCATCGTCTCCGAGCTGAGATTCCATGCTGCTGCAAACGTCGTCGAACTGTTCGTGCAGATGGTTGTTGACTTGCAAACGTCCCCGACTCAGGGATCGAGACGTGGCTGCACGATCCGTTACAGCCATGCGGATAAGATGCCTGTCATCTTGACTGCTAGTGATACGAGGCCGTTGAGATCCAGCACGGCGTTCCGTATTACCCTTCTGAACCTTTCGATTCCATATTTTGCTAACAGTCATTGGATCTCGACCAACGCGAGCAGCAATGTCGCAATACGATAAACCGCAATCGCGATAGGCTACAATCCGACCTTTATCAAAGTCGGAAACGTGATGATACGCATTTCTCCTCCTTACATGAGGCATCATAATAACGTTTCACCAGGCAACGCTGGTCAACTGTTGTTTGTCTATGAGAAATCGGTTGGAAGCGTTCCTCATGTCAGCACGTTGTAGGTGTCACCACCGGCGCCAACCTTGTGTGAAAGCTCTGAAAAACTAATCATTTGCATATCACAGCGCCTTCTTCCTGTCGGTTAAATTTCGCGCCTGTAGCACGTCATCTTCGTGGTGTATCAATTTTAATGGCCAGTAGTGTAGAAATACGTCTAGTGCCTTCTATGGCCCCACTCTAAAAATTATCCCACATATTCATTTATGTTTCCTACAATGGGTCAAAAGTAACAACGCGACTACGAGTAATAATTTGGCATGCATCCAATTTGCTAACAAAATAATATTTAGAAGAAACAAAACTGAGGATGTGTTAGGTGTCGATCAGTTTGGCTTTAGGAAAGTAAAGGTACAAGAGATGTGATTCAGAAATTGAGTTGATAATGAACGCTAAAGAAAAACCGAAACACGTTCATAGAGCTGAAAGGAAGCAGAAGGAGTGGAAGACCAAGACCGAACTTCTCGGATTAAAAAGGGTGTAGCACAGGGATGTAGTCTTTCGCCCGTACTGTTCAGTCCACACATCGAAGAAGCAATGACGGAAATAAAGGAAAGCTTCAAGAGTGGAATTAAAATTCAAGGGGAAAAAATATCAATGTTAAGAGTCTCTAATATTGCTATCCCTAGTGAAAGTGAGAAAGAATTTCTGGCTCTCCTGAGTGGAATGAACAGTGTAACGAGTACAGAATATGGACTGTGAGTAAATCAAAGAAAGACGAAAGTAATGAGACGTAGAAGAAACGAGAAGAGCGTGAAACTTAACGTCAGGACAGGCGATGACGTAGTAGATGAAGTTAAGGAATTCTGTTACCTAGGCAGCAAAATAACCCGTGACGGAACTAGTATCAAACATACGTCTTAATTTGAGGAAGAAATTTCTGAGTATGACGTTTGGAGCACAACATTGTATGGTAACGAGACATGAACTGTGGGAAATCCGGAACACAAAAGAATCGAAACATTTGAGATGTGCCACAGAGGAATGTTGAAAATTAGGTGGAATGGTAAGGTAAGGTATGAGTAGGGTTCAAGAGAATCGGCGCGAAGGGGCATATATGGAAGGCACAAATAAGAAGTTGGGAGAGGATGATAGGACATCTGTTAAGACATCACGAAATAGCTTCCACGGTATTAGAGGGAGCGGTAGAGGGTAAAAACTGTAGAGATAGAGATTGGAATACATCCAGCTAATAATTGAGGACGTAGGTTGCAAGTGCTACTCTGAGGTGAAGAGGTTGCCACAGGAGAAGAATTCGTTGCGGGCCGCAACAAACCTGTCAGAAAACTGATAAATAAAAATGAAAAACAAGAAGTTAAAACGCATTCACATGATATTGTACAGGATGGCGCACGACAAACCGGTCCCGAGCACTGACTGCTCACTGTCGCCCGCCAGTTGTCATCTATTGTGTGGAAACTATTGCTTAAATGAACTTATTCGTTATTTCGGTGTCATCTAAATATTATATATTTTTCTATTTGTTGTTGTATTTGCTTGTAGCGGGCAACAATTCGGGCCAACAGTCTGTACTCGGGGCCGGTTTTCCGTGCGCAATCCTGTATCAACACATGTGACCTGAGAGACAACTTATTTACACTAGTAGCACCTGTTGTCGAAATTTGACCAGTTGAGTCAGTGGACTTGGTCTGTGAGTGATATGCTCCAGGTAAAACTGTGTCTGAAGTTTAAGCAGTAGAACCGAGCCATAACAAATGCTGCATTGTAACTGTGAATATTCTTGAATTAATTTTAGGATATCTCTTCAATTATTCGATTGTTTGAAGTGTGTCCTTGATACAGTGGGTTGAAAAATGAATATGACAGAACAATGGGAATGGCGTTGTATTGCATAAAGAAATCTCAGATGCGAAATGATTCGATTTAAAAAATCCGCACTGTAAATTTAGCAAATCACAATTATAACTCTCAAAATTACTTGTAGTTAAGTTCGCGTGCACATTTACATGTATCTTTCGAAACAACAATATCTTTATCATCAGCAACGTCCACAATTTGTCCACACAAAAATTGTGTCTCTACACCTCTTTGTCTTTTAGTCCGACACATTAGTGCAGAAAGTAACGACGCCAATATACTATGTTATTTACAGACTTCGTTACTACGACATTTTGATTTGCACTGCTGACAACATCATCGACCAAGCAATCGTCGCATTCTAGCTGCCGGTATGCGTCTGTTACTGCAAATGAACCCTGTAAGCATGAACGTATCTAGAATGTGGTATAACGAAACGTTCTCACTCTCTTGTGTCATTTCTATCATAGCACCTGATCGGCACGCAGGGAAGCACTTTCATTTTCAATGTACGCGAAATTGAGATTTCAATGCGTGATAGAGAATGTATCACCACAATTATGAATATGAAAGTATCTGCTTCCTTTTACCATTCTCAACGGATACGTATACACATGATTTTTTCGTTATGCAGATCTACGACAAAGAACCCTTAGAATTATGTAAGTTTTATTGGCCTCGTTGTATAATTAATACTAAAAATCGGTATTTCAATTTTCGTGTTCATTTATTAATATTACGATGTGACTTACTGCGTCTTTCGCTCAACAATTGTAAATTAGTTAGTTATTTAGTTTCGTGTTCCATAGATAAATCTCACATTAACCGTTATGATGTGGAGCGTGTCAAGTGCATAAGAAATGCAAACATGGATCAAGCCTTTATTTTTCATGCTTAAAATTTTTATTAGCTACCCAATTCTCTTAAATATCACAAAATGCATATATTATACCTATAGATTTAATTATTCCTATTCAAGAATTCAATCTATGGTATAGAAGGAGTTGCCAAGGAGATATGATTTCAATTTATTTTGAAAACTATTACTGCTTTCTGTCAGACATTTTATTTCATCTGGTAATTTATCGAAAAGCTTTACAGCAGCATATTTTACTCCTTTCTGTACCAAAGAAAGGTTAAGTAGAGGATAGTGTAACTCTTCCTTTCATCTGGTATTATAATCATCATGAATGCCATGTTGTTTTTTTTTATCAACTGGTCCATGTTCCATGTTGTTGAGAACAAACTTTATTACTGAGTAAATGCACTGTGAAGCTGTTGTAAGAATTCCTAACATTTTAAACAGATGCCTACAAGATGTGTAACTATGAGCCCCACACATTATTCTAACCACTTTCTTTTGAGCAGTGAAAATTTTTTGCCTAAGTGTTGATTTACCCCATAATATTATTCCATACGACATCAGAGAGTGAAAGTATGCAAAGTATGTTAGCTTGCTAATTTCTATACGCTCAAAATTAGCAATTATTCTGACTGCAAACGTTGCTGAACCTAGTCGCATTAGGAGATCCAAAACACGAATTTTCCAATTAAGATTCTCATCTATATGTACACCCAAAAACTTAGTATGCTCTACCCTGGCTACTGACTTCTGTTGATTTGTTATATTTATTGAAGGAACTGTACTCCTTGCAGTAGAAAATCGGACGTACTGTGTTTTTTTCAAAGTTTAGAGCAAGCCCATTCGCAGAAAACCAATGAATAACTTTTCCAAAGACATTATTTTCTACTGGATTAATAATGATTCTTTATCGTCAGCAAACAGTGTCAATTTAGCTTCTGGTTTCATATTAGAAAGGAGGTCATTCACATATATCAAGAACAGAACGGGATCCACGATCGAATCCTGTGGAAAACCTAATGTAATTTTACCCCAGTTAGATGAAGTGAGAAACTTTCTGAAATCACTTAAACCGTATAAAGAAACCTTCTGCTTCCTGTTCTGTAGATATGACTTAAACCACTCACATCCTGTTCCATTTATACCATAGAATTGTGATTTCGGTAACATAATGTCATGGTTCACACAATCAAACACTTTGGATAAGTCACAGAATATTTCTATTGGTGACATTTTACTATTTAAAGACTCTGTTATGTTGGCAGTGAAATTGTATATTGCTGTCTCAGTAGAACAGCATTTTTGAAATCCAAACTGTCATTTACTAATTATTTCATTACTGTTGAGATGGCCAACCGCTCTTGAATACATTACTTTCTTGACGATATTTGAAAATGCTGTGAGCAAGGATACTAACATCTGTGGTGTCCCCTTTTTTGTAGAGAGGCTTGACAGTGGCTGCCTGGGAAAATACCTTAAGTTAGTGATACATTACAGATGTGACTCATAACATCATCTGTAACTGCTCCACAGTGTTTTAATATCTTGTTAGGGATGTCATCTACTCCAACAGAACATTTATTTTTCAAAGCTTTAGGGATTTTCCTTGTTTGTTGATGAGAATTAATTTGACAAGGATTTCTCAAAACTGATTCTTTCATGTACTGCTTGGCTTTATCTTTGAACTATTCTCACCAATTTCTTCACCTACACTTAAGAAATGGTTGTTAAATACATTAGCTACTTGTGTACTGTTGGTGAAAATGGTGTCATTCTCTTTAATAGTAGTACTACCTACCTGAGTGGCTACTTTTCCTGTTTCTCTTCTAACAACATTCCGTACTGATTTAATTTTATTGTACACATTGTTAATGTCATCTCTAATATATATATATATATATATATATATATATATATATATATATATATATATATATATATATTTTCTGACAACTTTTCTCTGTATGTTACAATAATTTTACAGTGTAAAATTACTTCTCGGTCTTTATTAATTCTTGCTGCCTCATACAATATTCTTTTCCTCTTTGAGGACACTTCAATACCTGTTGTAATCCAAGAATCCTTCGAAAACTCTTTGGTGTTACATTTAGTAATTTTTTGGGGCAACAGTGTTCAAAAAGAAATATAAATTTATCAAGAAATATGTTGTAGTTATCACTGGCATTTGGATCATTATATACATTTCTCTAATTAACATTTCTTAAACTTACCCTGAAGTGCTCTATATATACTGGGTTGACCTGCCTTACACTTTTACTTAATGGTTTCTAAACTGTACACCCTATTAGGTTTTGTAAGTTAATCAATTGTGCATCATGGTCTGATAATCCATTTATCACAGGGAAAGCATGTGTTAGTTTTACATCCTCTTGCTGTACAAATACATTATCTGTTAGAGTGCTACTGTCTTGACCTGTATGTGTAGGGATGCTGACCACTGATTCTAAGATATATGTCAAAAGTAAATTCTAGTTTACTTTTTATATCAGAATTGATTGGAAAGTTTACACTGAAATCACCATAGATTAATAACTTCTTCTTTTTGTCTGACAGACAGCGTAATATGGAATCAAACTTCTTTTATGAATAGCTCCCAATATCCTAATGAGGACCTGCACACAGTTGCTAATTTTGCCGGTTTCTGGAGCATCCTGTTCCGTTCAGTGTTAATATGTCTTACAGCATTATGGCGCTGAAAGACCTCCACAAACTCCACATTTGGGTGCCCAGTTTCTGCTCCTATTTTATCCAGGTCACTCCTAATACTATATTTTGGATTCATAGCCTGGCTGTTTCCTGCGCCCCCAACTATAATTCCTTCTCAAAGGCCCTGTGTAGCTAATTTTACTGCCACCTGGCTAAGACTAGCACTTGATTTCACAAAACTTGTGACCTGGTACCCTCCAACCTAATTTTTCCTGAAGCTGCTGACCTACACCCCTCCCATGACTGTTTTCTAGGAGCAGAATTCTTCTGATCCTATTCTGTTTTGATCCCGATCCACCTTTTTTCTATAAGCTAATATTCTGCTTCAACCTACATTCAACTACATCTGGATAAGGCCGTTCCTCCACTACTTCGGATAGTAATCCAGACTGATTTACTAACTGAATTTCTTAAGTGTTTTCAACAGTTTTCCTTTTCCGCCATTTGCTTGCTACCTTTCCCCAGCACTCCATCTCTTTTTCGTCCATTAGCCAACAAAGTTCCAAACGCAAGTTTTCTGATTCAGCTTTAAGGGCACAAATTTTTGTCTCTTATTCAGCGATATTTCTGTCCTTTCTACATAACCTACATTGCCATCGAAGAGCCCCATTACCCACCCCCGTGTCCTCGCCACTACATTCGCCACTACATTCGCCATAACCTATAGTCTTCACAGAACACCAATTCCTTCAGATTTCTGCGGAAACCACCTTTCCTTCAGATTTCTACGGAAACCATCACATTTGTCACACATTATTTGACAGAAAATTTTACACAGAATGCAGAGAATAACTTGGTACAAGAGCACTGAAATTTTGTAGGCTGTACTAATATGTAACTAAACGCTAAAGTAAACAAACTTTTAAACTTACTTTCGAAGGTTTAATTAAGTACGTAAAATCTATATGACAGACACGAATTAATTTAACTTTGAACCGCTAAGTATAGTAAAAAAAATAAAGATCAAAACTCGCCCGAAATTTATGCCTAAAATGTAAACAGAACTAACGACTATTAGCCTTTACCAAATACTTCCTTTTCGATTTAAATACGCTCAGATACGCGAAACTTTCAATAGGTATCCCAGCGAAGAAGTAAATGCACTAGTGTAAAATGTAATATTAACAAAATTAGCTATTATTTCAATATTAATCACTTAAATTAGCGAGAGGTTCGTGGACGTGCGTCTGCCAGAGATACTAGATTTGTTGTGTTGTTTAACTTTTTTTTTCAACTGCGAGGTAGATACGAGCAGCGATAACAATATAAACTGTCACGAGTGCTGCATTACTCAGAGGTGCTAGATATCTCTGAATCATTGCATGTAACGAGAAGAATTACGTATGACTTTACTTATGCTCTGGATTCGGCTGCGGCGTTGTATTGGGCTTAAAAGGGTTACGTAGTAAACGGTTTTCTGTGAGTAAATTCAAGATGTTTAACAAGATAAAAATGCGTTTCTTCGACAAAACCTACCGAGATAATTACCGCTACAGATAGACAGCATTCAGACAGTCGAAAACCGTGGGTAATGATCGTGGGTTTGAGGCCGCTTGCGGTCCGGTTTTATACATGGAACAATTTTCTCTGTTAAAATCGTCACATGAAATATAAATTTTCTCCTGATGCACACCGGTGATCATCGAGAGAGCTACACTTGTGGTAGTCTCGAATGTGTGTCAGGTGCTCCGCTATATTCCTTTAAAGTCCTTGCATCACAAGAACTAGCAGTTGCAGTGGCGTGGAGCATACAGACTTCAACAGTGACCATCTAGTTAATATTTGCAGCTATACCAGATAGTGTGTATGACAAACATAGACTGCTATCAAAGATCTATTTCTTTAAGCCCTTTTTCCTCAATTCACTATAGAAACTTCAACAGAACTGTACAACAACTTTAATGAACTGCAATTTAATAAACTTAGTCAGGACTTAATGGGCTTCCATGTTTTAGACTTGATAAGAGTATAGGCTAGTACACAGTCGGTGACCATATAATAACTAATTACCAGAACTTACGCAAGTAAATCAAATATAGTCTTTTCACTATCAAATAGTTATTTTACCCCGTTTCTTCCCGTTGCACAAAGTAAGCTCTACCTACTCTTGAACATGTGCTCGTAATAAGCTCAGATAGCGTTACAAATTATTTCCTTCTGTCATTTTTCTGAAGACATACACTGTTGGGCAAAACTTAAGGACGAGAGTAACTTTCACAATATGTGGCACTGCCAAGTAAGCTAGCTTGATGAAATTTTGACCATACATAGAAAGAACTGCTGCAATAGACACATCAAAAAACGTCTTGCATATCTCCGGTTCCCATAACTCCTGAAGATAGACGTTGACTGTGGATACTGTATCACAGACACGGTCCCTTTGACTCTTCAGAGATGTAACCAGACTCGCCCAAAGATGTAAACGGAGGGGGTCCTAGAGCCGATGAGTTCCAGTCATTCCACCAGGAAGGAGGTACACGGCTCGTGTTGTCTGTAGTTCAACCAGGACTAGACGGTCAATACCGCGGTTCGATAGCGTCCGCATTGTCACTTGGTGCGAGAAAGGGCTCTCAACTAGGGAACTGTCCAGGTGTCTCGGAGTGAACCAAAGCGATGTTGTTCGGACATGGAGGAGATACAAAGAGACAGGAACTGTCGATGACATGCCTCGCTCAGGCCGCCCAAGGGCTGCTACTGCAAAGGATGACCGCTGCCTACGGATTATGGCTTGGAGGAACCCTGACAGCAACGCCACCACGTTGAATAATGCTTTTCGTGCAGCCACAGGACGTCATGTTAGACTCAAACTGTGTGCAATAGGTTGAGTGATGCGCAACTTCACTCCCGACGTCTATGGAGAGGTCCATCTTTGCAAACACGACACCTTGCAGCGCAGTACAGACGGGCCTAACAACATTCCGAATGGACGGCTCAGGATTGGCATCACGTTCTCTTCACCGATGAGTGTCGCATATGCCTTCAACCAGGCAATCGTATGAGATGTGTTCGGAGGCAACCCAATAAGGCTGAACGCCTTAGACACACTGTCCAGCGAATGCAGTAAGGTGGAGGTTCCCTGCTGTTTAGAGGTGACATTATGTGGGGCCGACGTACACCGCTAGTGGTCATGGAAGGCGCCGTAACGGCTGTACGATACGTGAATGCCATCCTCCGATAGGAGCCTATTGGAGAGGTATTTATCTTCATGGACGACAGTTAGCGCCTCCATCGTACACATCTTGTGAATGACTTCCTTCATGATAACGACATCGCTCGACTAGAGTGGCCAGCATGTTCTCCAGACATGAACCCTATTGAACATGCCTGAGATAGATTGAAAAGAGCTGTTTATGGATGAGGTGACCCACCAACCATTCTGAGGGATCTACGCCGAATCGCCGTTGAGGAATGGAACAATCTGGACCAACAGTGCCGCGATGAACTTGTGGATAGTATGCCACGACGAATACAGGCATGCATCAATGCGAGAGGACGTGGTGCTGTGTATTAGAGGTACCGGTGTGTACAGCAGTCTGGCCCACCACCTCTGAAGGTCTCGATTTATGGTGGTACAACATTCAATGTGTGGTTTTCATGATCAATAAAAAGGCGGAAATGATGTTTATGTTGATCTCTATTCCAATTTTCTGTTCAGGTTCCGGAAGTCTCGGAACCGAATTGATGCAAAACTATTTTTGATGTGTGTAGTACAGAAATAAGTGAAAGAAATACTCAAGAAGATCACAGAAATGTCACTTTTACTCAAAGACTATAACAACTTAAGTCACCGCCATCTACGATGGTCACCTGGACATTACGAAGAGCGGGACATGGTTGTTAACAGTGTGTGTCATGACAAAGGACACTAGTGTAAGCCCTGGAAATTGCTTCCATGCTGACTACAATATTGCTAAAGGAGCTCTTGTGATACGGCGTTCCATCCCTCCGCCAGAGCGGTAATCAACTGCTGGATGTTAATTGATGAATGTGGACATGCTGCAATACGTCTCTCCAAAGCTTCCCACACGTGCTCGATGGAATTTAATTAGGGGAACGGGCAGGCCAATCCATTCACCGTATATAATCTCCTCTCAAGAGGTCCTCCACATGCTCTGCTCGATGCGATCGCTGGCTGTCATCCACAAAAGTGAAGTCCAGGACGAATACACCCTGAAAAGACGCACGTGGTTCAGGAGAACAGTGTCACAATATCATTGAACTGTCAGTGTACCTTGTTCAAAGATTTGGAGAGCAGTACGCCGATGCAACATCATGCTTCCCCACCATAACACCTGGACGACCAAAGAGTCCATGTTCGACAATACTCGTTAAGTGTTCCCACCTCGCGCCTTATGAGGGTACATTCAGAATAACTACTGAATGAATCTGCTCTCATCCAAGAGTAGCCCCGGTCGGCTCCCCCAGTCGAAGGTTCGAGCCCTTCTTCTGTCATGGGCCCGTGTGTGTTGTTCTTAGTGTAAATTAATTTAAGTTAGATGAAGCAGTGCGTAAGGTTAGGGACCGATGTCCTCATCAGTTTGATCCCATATTACTTACCACAAATTTCTAAAATTTCGTCCAAGAAGAGAAGGCGACCTCATTCCTTTTTGGTCCAGCCGCTATTCTCTTGGCACCATCGTATACGCACCACCGATGTGCGGATATCAAAGGAACGCAACGTACTGGTCGTCTGGTAAAGAGCTCATCCCCATGTAATCTTCGCACCACTGTGGAGCATGAGACTGTCTTGCGGTGCTCTTAAATGAGGTTATAACTGCCCCTGCTGATTGACGTGGGTCCATTGTTGTCTGCTGTGCAATGTAGCAACCATCTGATGCCGTATCTGATCGTGGTCGACTAATTCCTCACCTTCGAGTAGCAGTGTCTGTGCAGTACCAAACTCCTAACACTTCGCCCTCCTATCCGTTCCCCGATCATTCTTCTCCGTGTGACGTCATCCAGATCTTGTCTCACGAAGAACACCGCCGCTGCTCGCTGATTATTACACACCGTATTCGAGCAATTCTTCAGCTGCCTCGTTTGACGCTGTAGTCACGTTAACCTCATCCCACATGACGTCCAATTTTCTGTGAAACACTGGGAGAACTCTGGCAATATGCTTCCACACTTTCATTTATTTCCGCAGTGTGTTTAATATGCTATGTTACTTTATCCAGCTCGTTCCTAAATTTTGCAGGACTGTGTATTTTGTGTACTGAGAACAGTATAAAGAATGAATGGCTTCTAAACTACGGGCTTGTGCATCAGAGGCTCCGTAATTTCGAGACTCATTGAAGGTTGTGACACAATTTTACTGAACTCGACTCTCTTTCCATGAATCCCATATCGACTGCGGCCGCTCGATATATTCCAAATCGACTGCTTCAGGCAAAAACTGGTTTTTAAACAGTAACATTTAACTCTACGTAAGAAAACTGGGTTCTGGCGTAACTTAACAGACACTACAGAAAGTTACTTGAAATTATCAATCGCTTTCTGTAACGATTGTGAGATGATGAGAATTAATTCATTGAAATAACTGTCCTGTCTGATTACACTTTCCTAAGAGCAGATGAAAGAAATCTTACCTGTAGGTTTTCTTCCCCTCGACTCTGGTGGCATCAAACGTCTACACTATCACGGATATATCTGTTGTCAGAGTAAGTAATACAATAAGGAAGAGGAGGAAGGCTACATACAAATAACATAAAAAAAATTAATGGAATACATATATTGAATGACCATTAGGAAACAAGATTAAATGCTAGGTAACCTTGCTACAGCACGGAACGACATCAATATTCAGATCTGGGCAATTTGTCAAAATGGTTCAAATGGCTCTGAGCACTGTGGGACTTGACTCATGAGGTCATCAGTCCCCTATAACTTAGAACTACTCAAACGTAACTAACCTAAAGACATCACACACATCCATGACCGAGGCAGGATTCGAACCTGCGACCGTAGCAGCCGCGTGGTTCCGGACTGAAGCGCCTAGAACCGCTCGGACACCACGGCTGGAGGCAATTTGTCAGTAAACCAGTCTTCCATAGCAAACACAAATAACGCAAGAGAAACGTTTATCTCGTGGTTGAACCTCACTCATCCTGTCCGTATTTGCAAACAAATGAATGTATTTTGGTGTAGTTTCCATCTTGAGCAATTAAAATCTTTTCTTTTTTAACGACTTTATTTTATTTCTGCTAAATAACAGAAAAAGTGCACTTTACTGTCTATACATGTACAAATTTCAGTTTTTAAGAAAAATCTCCAAAAATTTGAAAACAGATGAAACTTTTTATATTGTGTAAGTAGGCTGTTTAGGTCTTCTTATTGGTAACGCCACGTAGCGCTCTGTATTAAAAGCACTGGCTGTTCTGTGTGCAGTCTGTGGCTGGGTGGCATTGTTGTAATATTCGCTATTGTAGTGTTGGGCTGTTGGCTGTTAACAGCGCGTAGCGTTGCACAGTTTGAGGTGAGCCGCCAGCAGTGGTGGATGTGGGGAAGTGAGATGGCGGATTTTTCAGAGCGGATGATCTGGACGTGTGTCCATCAGAAACAGTACATTTGTAAGAATGGATGTCATGAATTGCTATATATATATTATGACTTTTGAACACTATTAAGGTAAATACATTGTTTGTTCTCTATCAAAATCTTTCATTTGCTAACTATGCCTATCAGTAGTTAGTGCCTTCAGTAGTTTGAATCTTTTATTTAGCTGGCAGTAGTGGCGCTCGCTGTATTGCAGTAGTTCGAGTAACGAAGATTTTTGTGAAAGGTATAGGTTAATGTTAGTCAGGGACATTCTTTTGTAGGGATTATTGAGAGTCAGATTGCGTTGCGCTAAAAATATTGTGTGTCAGTTTAGTGTTGATCAGAATAGGTAAATAGCGAAATGCGAAATGTCTGAGTACGTTCACTTCTGCTCAGCTGTTTGAAAATCAAATAACGTAAGGGATTTACCAGCACAGTAATTCACTAATTTTTCTAAGGGGACGTTACAATTGGTCTCGTTACTATGTGCTGTGGCTTTTATGATTTCCTGTATTTTGCGCCTACTGTTTCTCATCTGCATCCACGGAGAACTTAATGTAAAAAGTTATTTACGCTAAAATTCACTACAGGAGAAGTAATGAAAAAAATCAAAATCACATTAACCCCATAATTTACGATTTTGTTGCGCTTTATGTGATTTGACGCTCAGTCTCATGTATTTGGTTTACATTCCTCACTGCATTCGAATGCTCTGCTGCCACTGGATGACTGATCAGTTTGCGTTCTTCTATCTACTATGTTGTGTTCAGTAACTACCTGCGTAGGGCTGTATCATGCCTGGGTGTACAAATGGGCGGGGTACTGTTACGTGGTTGTCGTTCCTTGACCGTGCGCCCTATCCACACCACGTACCTGGTAATCCCGCGGCTGTCGTATTGTCCTGCTCCACACTGCTGTTGGCTTGCCTGAAATTATCCATCGAAATATGCAAGTGGGGTTAGGGGAGACACTCAACGTTGAAACACAACACTGTTCGACGTCTGGTATGAACAACTATATTCTGAGAGGATGAAAGAAAATCGCAGGTTGCACTGTTTACATTCTAATTCATAAGTGTTTGTCCCAATTAATGTATGAATACCAGACCAGAATATCACTTGGACGAGCGTACGCGAAACCGACACGACGCCGGTGATTGTTGATGATGCAGAAGCCGAATGATCGCACGAAAGTTCTTACGCTCGTCACGCATACACAAATATTTCGTACCAGTCCTCCTTGACGCTAGTAATAAATTTTAACACCGTTCACGAAGTTAAATTTACAGTTCATAGTTCTCAGTTGTACGAGCATGCGAGCATGCGTGTAAGCGCCGCGGCGCGGCTGATTGTTGAAGATGCGGAAACGCGATGACCGAATGCACGTTCTCACGCTCACTGGCAGTTGTTTGCACTCTTTTATGGTAACTAATTTTTGCTGATTCACATTAGTTCATTCTGAGAGACCGAACACAGCGCCGATGATTGATACTGTACGGTACGACACGCAACAAGAGGATACACAAATATGTTATCAGCAGCACTGCTAATTTTTAAATTACTTCTTCGCGCATTTTCCTCTGAATCACTTACTTATTTTATCACTTTACTGCAAAAACACTTGAAGCAACACTTCAACTTCCATGCTAACAATGCCTCTCACATGCAGAGCTACACACTACACAACATAACAGTTCCGTGTTCCGCGCTCGACTCGACAGACGCGACTGCCCGCAAAGATACTCCACAACTAAGCCAGCGATATGATAATACGCTTACAAGGCCACCATTCCGAATGAATTTGTGAGATTCCTATTCAGTGTAAATTTATGTGTGGTTGGAATAGCGAACAGCCAAGATTAATCATATGGCTGTAGCCCTCTTCATTGTCCTACGGGATGATGTTCTTAATGTTTCTCCTTTAATATTCTCGATCAATTTCTTAATCTGTTCCATTACTTCACTGATATGTCTATACTAAATTAATGTGGCTCGTAATGGATCCTTGGTCCTATAAGGGCTTAACGCAGCAGTGAATGACGGTACTCTTCTTGTTCGAATGAAGCATATGTAAAATTTAATGTCGTTACTCTGCCTATGATGGTTAGGTAGCAACGACTAAATGCTGACTGGCAACTAATTTCTTGTAATTTGTTACCAAAGCGCTCGGTGCAGTTGCAACGTACAGTAGCGTTCGTGAATCGCTATGTGGAATCCCAGATGCGAACACGAAGCGCTTCAAGCTTGACAGTTCTTATCGCATCAGCATCTGTGACTGTGTTGTGCAGGTTGCTCGCAGCACAAGCTGCATGCCCGCGTTATTACGGCGGGTGTAATAGACACACGTAGTCTCTCGGCCATACCGAATTTCTACCGACGTGCCTCGTTCCAAGGCAATTGAATCTAGTTCACGTTAAATAAGATAC